>NC_081344.1:68256678-68269949 GCF_029784015.1 Lycium ferocissimum
ATGCGCACGATTTTGGCCCGGACTGGGAAAGAAAAAACAAATCAGGCGAATCGGGGGAAATAAAGGGAATCAAAACACAAGACATAGGATAATCAAACAAGTTTTTAAAAATAAAACAATAGTCAAACGGTTTTCTTGAATATCACTCGGGAACATATCAAACCAAACCCGGAAATCATAGTTACGTATCGGAATGTTAAGTATACGAATCGTCATTTCGGCTCAGCCGATAAATATATAATCATATTCGGGGTCGGAAAGATAGTCATATTAAGTTCTTTCAAAAATAAGTCGTTAGAACCAAACATAGAAAAGTCGCGGGACCCACGGACGAGCGTCACTCCAATCCGGGCCGCTTTATGAAAATTAAAGTCATTATACGTTATAGGAACTTCTACGAACGTTTCATAGTAATCCGAGACCATATATGAAAGTTACGATCGTTCGTAGTTTTCGGAACCGTTTAGGAACAAAACTCTTTTAAAAACAAACTTTTATGGAACTTTGAAATGTAGTCATACAAAAGACATAAGGACCATAATTTGATTACTTTAAGAATACAAATAGCAAGAGACAAATAAGAATCGTTTACGAGCTTATCAAAGCAATCCGGTTCTGTCTATGAAAGTTACGGACATTTGTAGACATAAGACCCTTTCGGAACAAACCGTTTACATAGCATTTCAAATCCAATCGTATCAAAGACATACGGTCCATATCTTGACCACATTAAGGATGTCAACATCACGAAGCAAATATGAATCATAAACATGCTCGGACTTTAAGAATAGAATTACCCCCAAGGCTCGTAACGTATCATAACTTAACCATATCTAAGACATGCCCGAAAAGAAGGAAAGGTAAGCTTTACATACCTCGTTTCTTCTAAGCTAATCCAAACTCAAGCCTCGGCTTCTCAAATCTACAATATCGTCGTTAGACACCAAGCATTAGTTATAAGCACTTAGTAATCCAATCCCAAACCATCACTTATTTCTGACGAAATTTGGGCAGCATTTCCCTATAAGTTCAACAACCCCAGAATTCAATTGGCTACCAATATTACCAACAACAATACAACAACCATTCCAACAACATCAATAATGAATTCAAACGCATTCTAACATTAGTAACTCTTTTCTATACAATTCGACGATATTCCATTTTTATTCAAATCAATCGCATACGATCAAACCAACATCAATATTCATACGCTCAAGTACTAATCCAAACCATTTAAACAAGATTCAAGAACGCCTCGGACAAACCACAAAATATTCAAACAATCCAACAATGCACTGGACCCGAAAACCTTCCAACTTCCATAGAAACCACATCAACACATTTCTTTCTTCAAAATTCACAAACCACCAACAAACCACACTTTAACAACATTATTATCATAATTACAAGAAACTATATTTGATTCAAATTGGCTTCCAAAAACAGCCCGCAACAATTACGACACCAACTTGGATCATTAAACTGTCATTTACATCACATAATCTAAAACACAACAACCAAATTACACTAAATAAAATTAATTCTTCACTTCTACACTATACCACACATACACGGCCACATACACAGCAATAAAAACTTCAACTTAAACCATTCAATACTTTCATTCTCATCACATAATTCATGACAACCACAACCAAAATACTAAGTGACATTACCTACACCACCTAGCACATGCACGGCCAACCACATCACACACGGCTACAACCTCCCCACCAAAATTCCATGAATTTCATTCATTTCCGCATATTACAACATATACAAATCATCTATGAAAACATATAAACAAGATTAAATCTCACCTTCTCCCTTCAACTTTGTCACTCGGCTAGGATGCAAAATAGCAAGAACGGACGTTTTGCTTGTTCCAACAACCCTTCCACGTTAAAGAGGACCTTCCAATTAGTGGGAAAACTAGAAGAAAATAATTTTTCTTGATCAAATTTTTGGACCCAATTTTTCATGGTCATGGCCGAATACCCTCTTGGTTTTTCTCCAAGCTTCTCCAACTTTCTAAGGGGCTAAATGATGAAGATGACTTAATTAGTCATCTTTTGCCACTTCTCTAATTAGCACACGTGGGCTATGGCCCACATCCCACACATGGCCACATATGGCCATTTCATGAAATATTAAGTTTCATGATTTCTAGCCTTAATTTTCATGAAATGCTTAACTTTCCTTAATTCACTTTAACCCCAAATCTTCCTTATTCCAAATTTACCTTAACACTTCATACCAATGAAAAAAATGAATATGCAACTTGTGCATTGAAACAAAATCAACAAAACCAGAAAATTAGAAGTCTTGTCCATAACTTATCGCAACCAACTTAAAATATTCCAACATGCAAAATACGGGATATAACATCGACTATCCCCCAAGAGGTGAGGACGTTTACGACTATGAAAACTATAGGGGACTGCCTTTATGCCATGTAGCAATGGTCTTCCTATCACTAGATTGTAAGACACGACTACGTCCAAGACGTCGAACGAGACCTTCCCGCTGCTCTCTACACATGCACAACCTCGACCACCGTATGGTTCTGCACTTGAGAAGGTAAAATCGGTCAGGCTCTTGATCACTTGCTCCATCCGTGTTTGATTTCTTTGAGAACTTCAAAGCTGCTTCGCATTTACAGCCCTACCTAGATCAACAAGCACGCGCTTAATGTTAAAATTAGACGCTCGAAGGGATATTACTAAAGCGTTGGTGCATGGTCCCCGACGCTATTTCCATCGGCTTTGCTAAACATAATGTGGTTTTTCAAGTAACCCCCTACTTTTCGGGAAGGATGTTCTGCTCAGTGGCCTTCGTGTGATAATGCCATAGCAATTCTCTCCTAGAAGATCACCTTTTTGATTGTGTCCCAGCACGGGGGTCGGCTGTCGATGCGCTGTCCGGTCTCTCTCTCGAGCGTGTTCGAGTTGCTCATCAGAACTCTCTCGCTATGCCCCCGCCGCGTCGGATACGCAACTTCTCTAGCACTGAGCGGCATGGGCCCCAGGTCGACTTTTCCCGAAGGGCATGATACTCGCGCGTATAGCTCCGCGTTGCGCTGCGGGATTGGACCGTGTTGCCACCGGGAACCTTGCTTCCTTCATTCTCCTCATCGACATGACTAAATCGTCGACCTCTAAGTTAAATTTATACAAATGCTATGCTTGGGGGGCTCGATCTGTTCAACGGCATCCTTGGCAATGGCATACTAGCTCTCCCGGGCTGACCTTGGTCATATCATGGTCCGCGTATTCTGGTCCTCTGACTAAGAGCTCGGTCCATGCTGCATCCATATGGGATCGTTCCATGTTTCCTCGCTCCTGCCTCTTTCTGAACGGGTGGGATCCCGAGTGTCTGACTCGCCCGACCACGAGGTTGTTTTTCTATCCCAATGATTCTCATGAGGTATGTGCTTCGTTCAGTTGGCTCTGATTCCTTCCTACCTGAATTGACTCTGAGAGTTTCGGGCGCTTTGATAACCTCACAGGTTGCACTCGAAGACGACCGACCGGCGCTTCCCCAATTAAGGAATCCAGAAGCCTCCCTATGCATTTTGCCATTGTGCCATTCGATGCCAGGACTGCGACCAATGTTATTCTCGATGTGGGGTCCTCTGCTGTATATATTTCTTTCTCCATAGGGTGAGAGCGTCTTTTTCTCTTTCTGAAGCAGCGCCCCCGATGAGCACTTCCTTATTTTTCGCCGATCGGTCAGGGTGGCCTTCCCTGGTCAGGATGTCGTCACGAACTTCCACCGGGATGGTCTTTGCCCTTCTTTCTTTCCCTAGTTATCCGGCCCCGGATGCTTTCGCGGTGCGAGGTTTGGTACCGTTTACGGACGTGCGCGCGCCCAGTTTCTCGTTTTGGCGGAACTGCTGCTTTCAGACGCGCTGTCAATTGATTCAGGCATAATCAGGTGTGCTCTATCCCAAACAGCTCCAAATGTAATCGGGTTTCAAGGGTTTCTGCTATGAATTACGATGACACCACAGCTGTCTCTCCCTACAGATGGCGCCAAACTATTTTTCAGTGAAATCGAATTTAACCAAAAAATCAGTTAGAGATTTATTTTTCTAGGGTTTGAAGATAAGTGAGCCGTATCCAATCCCGAGAACTCCTTATATGAGCTCGGTCTAGAGTAGCTTGGATCGTGATATAGTTTTTAACAAATAACAAGGGAATATCTTGGATCGTGATATAGTTTTTAACAAATAACAAGGAATAAACTAAGATTCAGATAGCTAAAAGATAGAGAGAAAAATGTTGTTTCCGTGTATATTGCCAAAAGAGAGAATATGTGTTACAAATGGTGAGAGCTAAGATATGTTCCAAGGGAAGCCATGCCTTCCTTCTCACCTAAGCTATCATATATAAGCCAAAACAAGACCTTTTTATCCCTAATCGTCAGGATGATGTGACATGACTGTAGGCCCACGCGCATCTTTGCCGCAGCGCACTGATCAAGGCCTGCGAACATGACCCGAGTTGGTGGGAGTGGCTAGCTATATAGATGTCCCGGCCTCTTCTGAGCTCCCGGTCACGAGGACCAGCCCGAGAGCATGTTTTGCCCAATACACCCGCCATATGCAAACTATTACACAAAAATGTCCCTCCAAGGTGTGGGCATGGTAAGGTATGTTACGATATTTGAAATTTCGGTACAGTAATTTTGGTTTCTAAAAATACTATACCATTACCGTACCAAATTAATTCGGTATGGTTCGTTACTTTCAAGTTTGGTTTCGATATTTTACCGTACGGTATCGGTACCATAGTATGTCCGACTGCCTTACATATACTCATATCATGGAGAATTATGACTTCCGCTACTTTAAACGCCAATTATTATGTACTAAACACTTACTCATGTAAATATTCAAAAGAAAAGTACAAGAATCCCCTTCGTAAATCAATTACACAAAAATGACATTTAAATCAAGATAAAGTAGTTAAAGTTCTAACATTTAAACAATTAGTTTTCTAATAATACTAGTTTATATATTTGTTAGTATTGTAATACTAACATATATAGTGTATATGTAATTATAAACTTCGATATGGTATTCGGTATTTCGATATTTCTATATTTTCTTTATGAATACCGAATACCAAATTTTTTAAAAATACATCACTTAATCTTGCATATCAAATCTATAATCTTTAGAGGCACAGTGGTATAAAAAATTTCGATTTGATATGATAATCGTGCTTATCATACCATGCCAACCCCTACTTCATAAACTAATTTCACTAACACGCCCCTCGACCCTAAGTATTTAGACGCAATACATACCCATCCCTTTCATCTAAAAATCATTCGCTGCTTAGCTGGCAATTTTGGTCCCTTTGAGCATAAGCAGGCTTTTGCGTCTCTCCTTGATTTTGTTTTCATGAATAGTTTTGTCTTTTTCTTCTCTTCATTTCCTTTTTCCCGTTTTAGTTTATCATCTCTTTTTTTTTCTTTTTCTTTTTTTTTTTGTTCTCCATTTTTGTCCTTTGTCCTTTTTGTTTAATTTTAAGATAAAAATATTAGCTAACCATTTTAGACTAATAAAAATGTTTAAAAAATTAGATAATTAGAGTATGACAAGAAATAATTAAAAAAACATTAAGGTCACTAGCTTGTTTAATAGAAGGAAAAGGTGTAAATATACGCCTCAACTTTGTAATTTAGAGCAGATATACCCCTCATTAAAAAAGTGGTGTATATATACCTCTGCCGTTACAAAATGGTGCGAATATGCTGACAGAACTTTCTGTAAAAATCATTTACCTTATCTTTTAATAAAAAAAAAAAAGTCACGTGGATTTAAAAAAAAGTCTACCCATTTTTTTTTTGTAGGCATATTTTTCTATAGTCACATGGTAATTTTTTTTCTAGTGGATCGGGTCTGATTCGTTTAAAAAAATGGTAGACTTTTTTTTTTTTTTAAAGTCACGGAGATATTTTTTTGAAAGAACTATATATATATATATATATATATATATATAAGACCCGACCCACCAGAAAAAATTACTATGTGGCTTTAGAAAAATATGTCTACTAAAAAACATGGATATACTTTTTTTAAAGCCACGTATTTTTTTTAATTAAAAGATTAGCTAAAGAATTTTTTTCAAAAAAAATCGTCGGTGAAAAAGGAGTATATTTTGCAAATTTGTGAACGGCGAAATACATTGTAGGCCTATTGTAATGGCGGGGGTATATATACACTACCTTTTAACGACAGTATATCTCGTCAATCGCAAAGTTGAGGGGCATATTTGCACCTTTGCCCATTAATGGAAAACATATTTATAATTATTTACTTACATATAGGAAAAAGTTATATACAAAATATGACTATTTAAGGGGAAAAAACCACAAGTACTACCCACTAAAAATGATATAAAAATTAAAATATCAAGATTATGCTTAAACTCTATTTTTATTTTTAAATAATTTTTTGACGGAAAAAACATGTCCTTTATGGTACCCTGTTAGTATATAATACATATCATGTTGATATCATACAGAATCAAAAGTTCTTGTTTTGAAAGAATGCACAAGTCATTTATGATATCCTGTCAGTATATGATATATATGTGGTGTATCATAGAGGACTGAGAGACGCTTTTTTAAGGAATGAACATGTCTTCTATGGTACTCTATCACTATATGATATATACCATGTTGGAATCATAAAGGACTGAGTTCTTTTTTGATATTCTATCAGTATATCAAATATCTTCTATGATACTTGTCTATATATCATGTACCTTGTCAGTGTATGACATATACTAGGTTAGAGGATTGATGAGTGTTTTTTATTTTTTAAAGAAATGAACCAATCCTTTATGATATCCTGTCAGTATATGATATATACGCATGGGCATCACAGAAAATTGAGTAGTGCCTTTTTAAGGAATAAATATATCATATATGATACCTTGTCAGTATATATGATATACACAGGTTGGTATAAAAGACAGAGTGTTTTTCTTGAAGTAATAAACGGTTAGTCCTATATGATACCCTGTTAGTATATGGTATATCAAGTTGGTATCAATGACGATTGAGTGTTTTTCTTGAAGGAACAAACAAATCTTATATGATATCCTATCAGTATATGATATATACCATGCGATTATCATAGAGGACTCTAGTATTTTTTTTAAGGAATGAACCAGCCTTTTATAATACCCCGTCAGAATATGATATAACATGTGGGTATCATAGAGGATTAAATTGTGTTTTTCTGGAAGAAACGAAGTAATCCTCTATGATACCTTTTCTGTATGTGATACTAGTTACCTGAGGCCTAGATATAATATAGTACAAATATTTTAATTAGAAAATATAATCTATCTCATATTTTCTTACCGCATATAATTAATATAATTCATGGCACGTTAAATATATGTTAGTGATAAGTCTTCGTTATTTTTTAATCACCTAATTAGATAGTAATTTTTAAACAAAATATATTTACGAGGAAGGAAGTTTGGCAGAAAAAATATCAAATACCAAAGGGACACAAGTGACTCAACATACTGTAAAGTAATATAATTTAAATTATGTAAAATAGTTACAACTCGGTGAAAATACTAAATTAAAAAATATTGGCATTTTATAAATTTGTGAGAACATAATTTTTATATTTATAGATAGAAATAGATTTTTTAGATTTATTAAGTTTTAATTTCACTCATAATATTTCATGAAACAAGAATTTATGCTGGTTAAATGTGGTGAATTAAGCTTAGTTTTAGACGAATCAAGGAAAAAAACTAAATTCATTAAATGAATCTCTAGAATCAATTTAGTTCTTCATATATATTTTATGCTGAAAAATATTAATTCTAAGTTAAAATTGCTTTATAGTACTTTTGTACTTTTAATATCTAAATTTTAATTTAAAATATTATTGATCTAATTCAACTTAGCTTCAAAATTTAGTCAAATTGAGTCAGAAAAAATGAAAAGTGCCATTTAATTTAAAACGGGGCAAAAGTAATTAGTAAGATCTAATAAATGCTCCAGTTGAAAACGATAATGTGGCTCCATAATTGCCTAAAATTTTCTAATATATAATCACAAATGATGTAAGGGTAATCTAATAATCTTCTCGACTCATATTATTAGTTTTTTTTAGCTTGGACACATCTAGGGGTGTCAAATTTGACCCCAGGTGATGACCGCCTAACCCGCCCAAACTTTTATGGGTTGGGCTCGAAGATAATTTTATATAACCAACATAGCCTATTTTAAAGTGATCTCCATCTTAGTCCAATTCTAGCCCATTTTAAAGATTTACTTAAATTTGAGTTTATTGCTTGAGATTTAGTTTATTTGTTTAATATATACATTTTTCTTGTATCATGTATCTTATAACTTTGTGGTGTGTTCAATATGAAGGGAAATATTTTCTGAAAAATATTTTTTCTCGAAAAAATATTTACCACGAAAAATGTTTTCTCGAAAAATATTTACCACGAAAATTGTTTTCTTAAAAAATATTTTCCAAGAAAAATCCGTAAAAATAATTTTCAGGAAAATAATTTTTGCGGAAAATATTTTCCAAAAAAATATTTTTCTAAAAAATAGACCCTTCGAAAAAATTGGGTCAAGTTGGGCGGGTCATGACCCAGCCCATTTTTAGTCCATTTCAGCCTAACCCAATTCGGCCCAAATAACTTTTGGGCCAATATTAGCCCAACCCATTTATTATCTCAGCTCCTTTTTATTGGGCCAATTTCAGCCCAACCCGCTCATTTGACACCCCTAGACACACCCCTTAAGAAATCACTTATCCCTAAAAAACAAGAAGTGTTTCACTCAATTACCTTGATTAAATAGTACCAACTTAATTTTTTTTTTTTTTTTTTATGTAAAAATCTACTTATCTAAATAATGATAAATTTGTTAAAAAAAATTATTTCTCGATTATATAAAAACTATTTATTCGAACTAAATATAAGAGCTAAAAATACAATATAATATGACCGAAGGAAGTTGAGGGCAAGAAAATATTCACAAAATAATACTACAATTCAATATACACCAATTACATAGGCTCACATAGAAATGGATAAGGAAAAGAATGAGTCCAAAAAATGACAATAGGCAAGAAAAAGATAAAGCAAAGCCAACTGTAACAACACCATAGGATCAAAATTCTTGTGCGAACTCTAAAAAGTTCTCATTCTCCCTTACATATAGTAGTAATATACCACATGGGTATCCTAGAGGACTGGGAGTATTTTCTTTTGAATGAATAAATCATTCCTTTATGATACCATGTCAGTATATGATCGAAAAATAAAGGAGCCAAAAAGTGTATAGAGTTAGATTATGAAAAACAAAACAAAAACTAAAGAAAAAAATTGAAAAAGCGAATAAAAATCCTATAAATTAAAAAAGAATTAAAAAAAAAGGAGCAAAAAAAGTGAATGAAATTAGATTGTAGAAAAAAAATGAATTAAATGAAATTAAAAAAGGAACAAGAAATTTAAAAAAAAAAAAGGAGCTAGAATTAAATATGGAATCAAATTATAGTGAAACAAAAAAGAAAAAAAAGAATAATATGATTTGGGAAAAAATGAGCCCAAAAAAAAAAAGGAGAAAAAAGAAGAAAAAAAAAAAGAAAGAAAAGGAGAAAATAAGAAATAGAGAAATAAAAAAGAAAAGAAGAAAAAAGAGTCAATTACCTACAAAAACTACAATGGGTAGAAAGGATAATTAGGTTTGGGGTATGAAAGTACGGGAGACATGGAAGGAATTATTTTGTGTGCAGTGGCCATGTGTGTTCTTTCCCCATTTTAAGAGGGTAATTCACATGATTGCCTCTATTGGGGTGGTCTTTAATTTTCCCCCCTCAAACCGCTTGTCTTTAATTTTTGCCGTTCAACACTTTAAGTAATAAAAAAGTGGTCGAAAATACTCCTGACATTCTGCGTTCGAACCCAATAGAGTCTAAAAAAAAAAAAAAAATCGCAAGGCAAAGTTTCATAGAAACTATGCCCTGACTCGAACAAGAGATTACATTGGAACTATGCCTTTTTTAAAATAGTTACGTAGGTATAAGCTTACAATTTTTACGGAAAGCTATCTTAGGATAAAACTTTAATTTCATGTACATAACTATGCTTTGTTTCTATGTAACTACATAGAAACTAGGCCCATAATTCGTTAAGGCCCAAGTTGTGTGGTTGTACCCAATCTTTAAACTAGGGGTTTTAGTCGTCTTTCATCACTACAAGGTAGAAACCAATGTGAAGAGTGAGGTCATCTTAAGCTCTCAGCAACCATGGGTAATGATCTCAAGCTTCATTTTCATGCAAATTCATTTGCTATTATCTTCGTACAATTTCGTGTATAATTAGGTGGGAAAACGATGAATTCAATGATTTTATGTGTTTTGTCTATATTTGTAATAAAGGTATCTCAAGACATTCTATGCACAAGAGACGTGTCACTGGTGGCAACAAGAAAGCTTGGAGGAAGATGCGAAAGTCAGTTTTGAAGATTAAGAACTTGTGTTCTGAGATCTCTTTATTAAATCCAGACGAGGCTATCACTAAAGCACGAATGAAAAGATTTATCATTCGTTGTTTGAATTCTAAATATATCCCTTTTGTTACATCATTCAAGGATGGGCTCAACAACTATCCTTGGAAGAATTTGAAAATTTGTTATCGTCACAGGAGCTACTAGCCACACAATTGGCTAGTGTATTTGTCCAAGAAGGGGAAAAATGCTCTTGTAGCCGACAAGAAGAACTTAAAAGGGAAAGCAGCCAGAGATAGGCCACACTTTCAATTTCAAAGTGGTTCAAGCTCTCCAGAAAAGAAGGAAAAGTCTATTAATAATTATAAGAAGACTCTCAAATGCTACCGGTGCAGCAAAGTAGGACACATAAAAAGATATTGCCGAGACAAAGAGAGAAATATGACTCAAACTGAGAGAGTTCTTTGAAAAAGAAGAAGACTGGGGAAAGTACTTCATAGCTGAGACAAGATATATAGATGTCATGACTTCTATCAATTTTGAAAGAGACTGGGTCGTGGATTCAAGATGTGGGCACCATCTCACTGGATATGAATCTAAAATTTCCAACTTCCGAGAATACAATGGCTGTGATGTCATTGTGATGGAATAATACGGTCCATCACGTGGGAGAAGGAAGACACGTGTCATGATAAGAAGCAAGAAAATTTTGAAGATGTTCAGACTAGTGACATGATAGCTGCTACCGAGGAAATCAAAGAAGCAGATCCTGAAATTGGTAATAAAAGTCTGGATGTGAAGAATGCTGAAGTTGAACATGAGCCGGCAATGTCTGAAACTATATATGCCAATGGTGACGATTTCAGAAAAAGCATTAAGGGAGATATAGTAGAAGTTGAAGTCTCTAGTCAATCATCTGATTTATCAAGGTTAATCAACGGCTCGAGGAGAAAATCGGGAAGCGAATGGAGAAGCAAAAGATTAAATAAATGAAGAGGCTAACCTTGAAGGCTTAATTTGAGATGGCGATACAAACGGTATGATTTTTGAAGCTATGAAAGTGCCAAAGCAGGTTTATTGAGAAGAAATTTGAAAGGAAATCTAGTGGTGGATCCTACGCTGGTGGTGAGGCTTCGAAGAAAATTAATGGTCAAATCGTCACCAACTCATATGCTTCTCCAGATAACACAATTGTTGACTAGCTAAGAGAAAGGGGGAGTCCAAAAACTCAATAACGTGAAGCTCAGCATGGAGATAATTCACGTTATTCGCAAAGGCCAAGAGCAAATATTGTCATGTCAGCCCGTTACAGAGATACAAATTTCATCGATACATATTCATGTTTTCTTGCAGGTCCAATTAATGACGGAAGATCTTCATCATTTGAAGAAGCAAGAGGAATCAGGAAAATACTATTGAGATCTTCACTGAGGCACACCCAAAAGCTTCAGTTGAGGTCTTCTGTGACAAGTTTGGGATAACTTCTAGAAAATCACTTTAAGAGGGAGTGTGAAATAATAAAGTTAATTTTTTGGAACTACAAATAATTCTAGTTTTTTAGGAAAGGTTCTAGAATGACCTTTGAAGTATCTTGGATACTTAAAGATATGTTTAGAAGTTCTAGATTCTTGTTAGATATTTGTTGTAAGAAATGTGTAGATGTTCTAGGGTCCTAGATATTTGTAGAAGAGGTTAGAATTGTTTAGATCCTTTTTATTTAGGACCATGTCTAGAATCATCCCAAATTTAAAGAGGGCAATTTGCAGGATTGCCCTTCGCTGGAGGTGGTCTTTAATTTTTACCCCTCAAAATGGTGGTCTTTAAAATTTGCCCTTCAGGCAGAATTTACATAGGCACAGACAGAATTTGCATGGGCTGAAATTCTGCCTGAAGGCCCAAATTCTGTCTTAAGGCAGAATTTACATGGGTAGATTTGCAAAAATTCTGCCTCTGGCAGAATTTAATTCTGCCTAGAGAAATTTTGGCTTGCGATTTTTTTTTTTAAATTGAGCTAGGGTTCGAACCCACAACCTCAGGGTGTTAGGCGAAAGACAATACTTAAAGACCACCAATTTGAAGGGCAAAAATTAAAGACCACCCCGAATGAAGGGCAATCCGCGCAAAAAAAATAAAAAAATAAAAAAATTTAAAGACCGTCCCATTTTAAGCCAACCCATTTAAGGAAATATGTGCAATTTTATTATTTGAAAAGCCCACTAATAACTGTGATCTTAACTAGGCCCAAAATTCGTTAAGGCCCAAATTGGGTTGCTGCATCCAATTCTTTGAAGCTAGGGTTTTTAGTCATCCTTCATCACTGCAAGGAAGAAACCAATGTGAAGAGTAAGGTCAGCTTAAGCTCTCAGCAACCATGGGTAATAATCTCAAGCTTCATTTTTCTGGAGATTCATTTGCTGTTATCTTCTTACAATTTGTGTATAACTAGATGGAACAAAAATGATGAATTTAATACCCACTCAGTCCAAAAAGATTGTCATAGTTACTATTTGGACAGTCAAATAATATTTTCTTTCAAATAATATTTTGAATTGTTAACTATCGTGATTATGTAGTTTCTAAATATGTAATTTTTATTTCAAAAAAAATGAAAGAATCTATGTTCAGATTCACACCGGACATTAGTTAGTTTGGCCCTCGTAATCATGACAATCTTTTTTGGGACGGAGGTAATTTTATGTGTTTTGATTATGTATGTAAAAAAGGTATTTCAAGAGATTCTATGCACAAGAGACGTGCCA
>NC_081344.1:68270049-68294774 GCF_029784015.1 Lycium ferocissimum
TGCGCTCGCCCTCGAACCATTGAAATATTACTACTTATGGTGGCCACAACTTTCTTAGTTGATGCATAATTTAAAGCAAGGCCATGGTTCTATTCTTCTGATAAGCTCATGTGCTAATCGAGAAAAAAATAAGGTTAGCAAAATCAGATTTTTTTTTTATTTTTTATTTTTTTTTTATTTTTGCAGGTAATCATGAAAAATTTCTTACTGTGGTCAGCATACGTTATTCATCTGTGCAAATCAAATTCAAAGTAAATACATACCAATCTTTATTAACATGTATAAGTCACTATAGACCACTAACAGACATATGTAATCATTTCAAATGAATATGCATGAATAAATTAAGTCATAAGAAACGTTACCAAATAAATTGTTAGGCAGATAGAACTTTCATTGTTCAAGTAGTTGTGGGCAGTGAAAAATATTTCATACCTTGAACGTGAGGAATGGAGAATTATTCAAGGTTTCACCTAAAATAACTTCATGGATGTTAGATTCAATATGTCACAACACTCTTAACCTTTTAATCAATATTTTATAAACCACAAAATACATGCACTACAAAGGAAAATTGAAATAACAAAAAATAAACATTTACATGACCAAGAAAATTAAACCAATCGACAAACAAAAAGTTAAAACTAATTGCTTGCGGGTTTGGCCACTTCACTGTTTGGCATGGATATTAGTGTCTCAGCCTTCTTCTGTTCATTCCTTTTATTTATGAGTTTTTCATCTATATGTTTAAACCCAAAAGACTAATGATAAAATATTGTGCCCATACAACTTGAAAAAATGAATTGTTCTCTCTAATTTCTTAAGACCACCTCAACATTTGCATAAAAAAATAGAATCGAAAGATGTGACAAACATTTATAGATGATGAATATAATTAGTCAAACACAGAGACCCCAGAGAACATAAATTAGTAATACTCATCTAAGAAAGAGGAAAGAAACAGTAGAAGGATATCACCTGGTCGAGTTCAAAGAGTTGAAATTTTATCATTCAATCAACGGTGGAGAACAGAAACACACCACCTCACAATCTAGTCGCTGAGTTAATCTTACCTTTAATTTGTGAGCCTCGTGCTTAAACCCGTCAACCGGTCCTGTTTAACAGGTTCAAACCGGTAACCGGACCGGTAAAACCGAAATCAGAACCGGAATCGGTTGAACCGGTTAACCGTATATTGTATACCGGTCCGGTTTTGATTTTTTTGAAACCGAAACCAGTTAAACCGGTAGAACCGGAATCGGATCGGTTAAACCGGTTAAATTAATTTTTTTTTTAAATATAGCCGTTGGTGGGCTGTTCCTGTTCGTTATTGGACCGTTGGGCAACGGTCCATTTGCAAAAATGGTAGTTGCCAAACGGCCATAAACCCATTTTTTCCCCTCCCCCCAACCCCCCAAACTCTTTTTTTAACACTTTAACCCATCCCCACCCCTATATAAATCCTTCTTCATTTTCATTTTAATTCACACCAATTCACTCCTCTTTCTCTCAAATCTCAATCTCTCAATTATAGTTACTTTGCAACAATTAGCCACTTTAAATTTCTCTCAAATAAATATTTTAAAGTCTTATTATAGTTTCAATTATTAATTTTGCAATTATAATATTGTTGGTGGAGTTAGTGATTTTGCAACAATCCGAAGTAGCTTTAGTGGATTTGCAATTCTAGCCGCCTTCACTTTGTTGGAAATTAGTACGGCAATTTGGTACCTTCGTTCCAACTCTATCTTTATTTTTCACAATTTAATTTACGCAATTTAATTTGTTGCAATTTATTTTCTTGTGATTTAAATTAATTCTATTTAATAATGGCAAAGAGATTTAGACGTGGTGCCGGTAGTAGTGGTATTGTTAGGGGTGAGCTTAATGAGGAAACATTTGTGGAAGAAACACCTAATTTAGGTATTGATGTTGGTGGAAATAATCCACTTTTAGGTCATGAGGTGATGCAACAATATTTTACCGACACTTTTAATGAAATTGATGATAATGATGAAACACAAGCCCCCGAAAATCCCATAGGAGATACATGTCCTGCACAATTACATACACAAGACAAACCACCTAGAACTCGTAAGCCAACCGCTAAAATTTAAAAATTTATGACTAAGGATAGGGAAAGCCAAACAGCTAAATATATCCTATGTGGACAAGTATTTGCTTTTAGGCAAGAAACTAGTAAGGATGGTGGAACGGGTACACTAAATGGTCATAAAAAAAAAACATATGGATGTTTAGGGAGAGTAAACGGGTTCAAATATGGGGGTATTCAAATGAAAATAGACCCACGAACCGGTAAAATTTTTAAGTATGACAAAAAAAAAGAGCGTGTAGAAATAGCTAAAATGGTAGCTTATGATTGTTTACCATTTTCTTTTCCTTCGGGTTTGGGGTTTGTTACTTACATTCAACGTTGTTATAATCCGTTATTTGAGGGTATTCCTAGAAGTACTTGTAGAGCGGATGTTATAGATTTGTATAAAAAATATAGATTTTATTTGCGCCATGTATTTAATTCTTTAAATTGTAATGTTTCTCTTATCGGCGATTTGGGTCTTAGTCTTAACAAGTTAGATTTTTTTGCTATTACATGTCATTGGGTTGATGACAATTGGGTTATGCAAAAATGAATTACAGCTTTTTTATATGATGAAGGAAAAGGTCATCACGATGGAAAATTTTTAGTGGATTCAATGTCTACTATTATGAGATTTTTTAACATTTATAGAAAAACACTTTGTATTACTTTAGACAATGCTTCTAATAATACAAAGGCGATTGGTCTTATAAAAAGAGAATTAAACCCTCCGCTAAAAAATATTTTTCATGTGAGATGTAGTTGTCACATTTTAAACTTAATTGTTAAAGATGATCTTGTGTATTTTGACGATTCTATTGAAAAAGTTAGAGATGCGGTTGCGTTTCTTTTTTGTAATGCTAATAGGAGAAGACTTAGAGATTTTAAGAATGCTTGTGTGGAAAATAACCTTAGACCTAAGAAAATTCAAGTAGAAATTGAGACTAGGTGGAATTACACTCACATTATGCTACAACAAGCATATGAGTATAGGATTCCCATACAACAAGTTCACAACAAATATAATATTAATAGTGATGATAGGTTAAATTTTACGCATTGTGAAGATGTTAAGGAATGTGTTGAACTCTTAGAAAATTTTTATAATACAACTCTTGCTTTTTCTAAACAATTTTATCCCACGATAACCGAAATTTTAGCCTACTTAGTGGAAATAGCTAGAGTTTTACAAGAGTATAAATATAAACCCGGTTATCAAGCAGCTATTTTTGATATGATAATCAAATTTAAGAAGTATATTTTTCCCATCCCAACTTTATTTATCTTGGGTCCTCTTTTAAATCCTTGTTTAAAAGTGTCCTATACTAAAGCACTGGTTGGTCAAATTTATACATTTTTAGGAATTGAAGAGAGAGTTCAACCATCTTTAGCTGAAACCGAACTCGCTATTGATGACGAGTTTAGAAAAGTTTTTACTTATTATTCTAATTTGGAAGAACGTACTACACCCGTTGCTCCACCCCTACTACTTCTCAAAGTAGCAAAAAGGGCTTATCGGGTTTGTCGCATTTAAAAGTTTTACATTCACAGCCAACTCCTTCTTATAGTGCAAACTTTCATGAATATAACTTTTATTTGATGCAACCAAATATGGATATCAAGGAGCTAAATGAATTGGACGTCTTAGCATGGTGGAAGAAGTACAAGGCAAGTCATCCGATTTTCTCAAGAATGACTCGAGATATGTCACGACCCAACCCCGTAGGCCATGACTAGTGCCCGAGTTGGACACTTGTATACACACCTGTTAACTATAATCAATTTGACATTAAACATAATACGGAAACTTATAAAAACAAACGTCGTCTTAGAGTTTCCACATGTATATATCAAGGCAACCTGTCTCCTGGTGAGTTACAAACATCAACAGATAACATGGAACACAAGCCGACAAGCTGTCATAATGTGTGGGAACGTCCCAACTATATATACGCAAGCCGACAAGGCTGCCACTACATACAACATCCCAAAATATGTATATACGCAAGCCGACAAGGTTGTCACTACGAATGGGAACGTCCCAAAATATAAGTCATGCTAACACGACCAACAACGTCTATATACAACCCACACATATGTCTACGTGCCTCTAAGAGTATTAACCGTAACATATGACGGGACGGAGAATTCGCCGTGCATTCTAGATAAACATATACATATATCAAAAGATGCATGCCAAAAGTCTAGGCTCCGGAACAATGGAGCACTCCAAGACAAATGAGTAGAAGTCCTAAGCTGGAAGATCACCAAATCGAGTATCCGTACCTGCGGGCATGAAACGTAGCCCCCAAAGAAAAGGGGTCAGTACGAGGTATGTCTTGAGTATATAAAGCATGAAATACAATATGGAAGATCATAATCAAGTAAAGATTCCAGGAGACAAGTATGATAATCAAGAAATCACACTGCACTGTGCCTTATAAAACAAGTCATGCATATTATTATCATATACCGTACCCGACCCATCATGGGACTCGGTGAATAGTCATGTCATCATATACCGTACCCATACCATTATGGGACTCGGTGAATAATCATATCATCATATCATCATATACCGTACCCGGCCCATTATGGGACTCGGTGAATAATCATATCATCATATCATCATATACCATACTCGGCCCATTATGGGACTCGGTGAATAATGTAGTAAACCTGTGCATGATAACATACCCGGCCCGGGACTCGGTGAAAGATGTAATAACCATATGCACGAGCAGAGTAGTGAGTAACCATATGCAACTAAATCATCATCTGAGACTCAATAGATAAGTAGGCCAACTAACTTCGAGTATCAAAGCGATAGTCATGTTACGTACTCCTTAAATATCACTATGAACTACATCAAATAGAGCCTCAGGAATCATAGACATATATCAAGATAATGTGAAATAGCTTATGGAATCAGAGACATTAGTCATCGTAGAGCCTTTAGGAATAGGAGCTTATGCATCCGACTACTATCCGACATATAGAAGGCTCGAGGGCAGTAACTCAACTACTTTAAGAGTTTTAACATCAAGAAGTGAATAAGAATCATGAATCACATTAGGAACTTATGAATGGAATTACCCCAAAGCTCATATCGTACATCACTTACATCTAAGACATGCCCAAAAGAAAGAAGGGATAGCTTTACATACCTTGATTTACGACGCTCGAAACAATTATGACGGATCAGCCCCTTTTTAAGACATTATCTATAAGATAATGACAGTAACACAAGCATCAGCCAACTTGTAATCAAGCACAACCAACAAGACAACATATGGGCAATACGACGAGCCACGAGCTCGCTATATGACAACTATTCGGCGTTTCACCTTGCCCTTCCTCCTCCAAAACTCCATAACAACAATAACACAACTAGGCTATGTACACATCGGCTCAACATCATATTCAGAAATTTAATTACAATAAGAGCAGCCCGCTATAGCCTATACAAATTCGGGCTCTACAAATTCAAATAATTGAACTCACGGCTTTCGAGCACCGTTCCGTGAGTTCGAACTGGAAAACATATTACATCGCTTATATGATTTAATCTTGCAACTATAGGAGAGGACGTCATATCTCACTTGATATATTTATCAACAACCGATATCAAGTATTAACTATAGTACACTTAGAATCCAAGGTCTAAGCTAGCATGTTACTTAACAAAATTCGGGCAAAGATTTCCCCTGAAAACTTAACAATCCTCGAGATTCCAATTTAGCCAAAACATCAATTAAAATACCAACAACGACAATACCAACAATTTCATATCAAACTAGAATTAAATCCATTCTTAAATCACCTCCAAAACAGCCCAATATACATTCCTATACCGATGTTTGTATACACTTCCTTATTTTCGTATATACATAGTATAACAACAACACAACAATCAGAACTAAAGCCAATCCCACAATATTCCAGCCCACAAAACAATTCATAACAACCACCAAACAGCCCATATGATAACAATAACAATTTATCCGATTTCTGATATAATTTTCGTAATTCTTTCATCTAGCAACGTAGATACGACTCGGATATCTCAAATACATCTAGGAGAGAGGATTTCTTACCTCAATAAATGGAGAAAACCTTAATTTGCACTCTTGTGTCATCGACGTTCTTGTTGGAATTCTTGAATTATTCCCAATTGAAGAATTGGCCGAGAGCTCTAAGTTAGTCATCCATGGCCATTTGATTTTGCTCCTCAAGTACATAATAGTCTAACATATAACTATACATGAATATCTAGACATGAAACATACAATTCCATCCTAGTTGCTGCCCACAAGACACGTAAGTCTACCATAATTTTACATTAGTCACCATATATATTTTATCTAGGTGTCACACATAGGCCACTTAATGCACATTAGTCACTTACTAGTTTTGATATAAAGATGTCACGTGGATCTTTATTTATTGCCTACAACTCATTCCACGTGGCAGTCCACTAAAATAATTATCCACAATTGCTTAATTAATTCATTAATCTCCCACCAAAATCCAACATTGCTCCAATTATTTACGTAATTAATTTCTTGATCTCAATTCACTTAAATAGTAATCATTTTTAACACACTCCATATACTCATTATCATGCTCATGTAATATAGCACTAGTCCATAGCCTCATTTGCCACACATAAAATATTATTTTCAATCATCGTCGTCACACTTTTTCGTCTTAAATAATTTTGGGACTTCATTTCTTGTATACACCGAGCTCTTGATTTTCATCCTTGGATATGATCGAATTCTCCGGGCTCGGGTAAATTTGCTCATGTTGAACGATTCAATTTTTTAGTCCGAAAATACGGAATATTATAGCTTGGACCGTATTTCACTCAAATAAATGTTGAAACTCGACGAAACTTATTTTCTTCGATTGGTTTAACTTCAAATCCTTACGATACATGTGTACCATCACTTAACCACCTATAAACTTAGGGGATAACCTCGTGTCCGTTACTAATATCTTTTAATTCACACACTTCCCAACATATGAGAACACAGGATGTAACAAGATATTCTTACGGTTCAAGTATCAACCGTGGCTTCGGAGAGCGCATTTAGCCAAGGAAGACAATAAATTGGAGATCATAGACACTCATTATCCTGCTTTAGCTCGCAAGTACTAGTATGCATTCGCGATTGGATTAGATCGAAGCGACGCAACCAAAACTTAGAAGCGGAGGAAGGCGAAGAGGAAGAAATTGAAGATTTGATAGCAAATGAATCGGACCAAATGGAAAACTTTGAAGATATCTCCATGGCTGAATATGATATGGGGGAAATTAACGAAATGATTGAGAATTGGTGATTTTATTATTCTACTATTTCTTTACAACTCATGTATTATTTGCAAGTTAAAAAAAACTACAACTTGCAAATAAATGTTATCCAAGAATGAATAAAATATATGGCTCATTGAGCTTTCTTCTATTTACTTGTATTCATATTTTTACTTATATTAAGTTAGGAATATACCAAAAATATACTAGGAATATACTTATAATATACATCTACTTAATTTAAAAACTAGAAAGTTATATACTTGAAAATAACTAAAATATACCTATAATATATAGTATACATATAACTTAAACATATATATATATATATATATGGAACTAAAGTTCTAATAGTAATTTATGACGATAGATGGTCGACATGAAGAAATCAATAATAGGACTAACGGAGGTAGACATGACAAATAATGGAGGAATCTTTTATATTAGCCCTAGATTTTATAATGAATTTAGCGAATTTGGAAAACACATAAAAATAGGAATACGGACCAAGGGATATGAAGAGATGTGTGACGGTAATAATTCTATGAAAGGTCCAACGGTTGAAGTCCACCCCGGACTCTATAAATAGCAGCATTCGAAGACGAGCAACGCAGGAGTGATCAATCAAGAAAATTATCATTCAGTTCAACCTTCGACCCTTCTCCTCCATATTCCCCTTCCCTTTCACAAATGCCCCAACTCCTTTTCCCAATAAACTCCTTTGTAATATAACTTCCCTGTAAAATAGTTTAAGCTTTTCAGTAATTTTCTCTTAGTGTGAAGTAGTTTTCGGGTTTCCCGAAAGGGAAACCTCTCTCCATCGTCGAGTCACGTAAGTTTTATCTATGTTTTCTGTACTAATCTCCCTACTATGTAAATTATTTTATGTTTAAATATTATGTTAATAATGTTTGAATAATTACTTACCTGTTGTTATGAATCTATTACTCTTAGTATATGGTTATTCTCTTAATTTCTTAATATACTCGATGGATTAACCTGTAAATTCCTAGGTATTTAAAAGGCCGTTTTAATGCCCAAATGATAAGGAACTATATTGGCCATGGTAACCAGGGTGTGGTTAAAGAAGAAGGATATTAAGGACTAAGATTAAGAGAAAGAGATGAACAGTGTAATAGAGATTCATAGCTAAAAAAAAAAAAAAAAAAAAATTAAAAAAAAAAAAAACGAAAATTATAAAAACTGGGAGAATAGGCAGAAAATCAGAAATACAATTACATGATAAGAGGAATCAAGGGGTGAGGGAGTACCTGGTAAAATATTAAATATAGCAGCACATGATCCACAAAGATGGAATTCAGTAATAGACCTTTGGAAAGGAATAGTAGTAGCAGACTATATAAAAACGTATAGTGATACAGACGCAGAAACAATGTATAAATACTTAGAAACTTTTTTAGGAGAATCAGCCAAAGCTTTATGGGAAGCTTATAAAGAAAATTTTCCAATGGAATTTCAACGAGTTAGTATCCATGGAGCAAACCCATATAATTTTACTAATAAAATACATACTTTAATTACGGGGAAGACCCAAACGGGCTTATTAGTGCTACAAAGAAATGCAGTAATAAAATTAGAACAACTAAGCATAAGTAGTTGGTTTCATATTAAGAAATTTTTAAACGATTATTTTTACTATTGTACTATTAGTGGAAACGCATTTGATCAAGAACTAGGTAAAAAATTATTTAACAAACTACCAGGAGCTCTAGGAAGAGAAATAGAAGATAGATGGAATAAGAGAGACGGAGTAGTGCAGAACCCTAGTTTAAAATAGACTTCGACCATATTAAGTGTATGAGAACGCTACCCTTTGTTAAACAAATACATATTAATCATTGGTATTTATATAGAGATATAAAGAAAAAACGAGAATATCAACAAGTAGAAAAAGCCTTAAGTGCATATTTAGAAATACTCAATTCAGAAACATTATCATCACTAATAAATAATAGACTCTTACAAAGTCAGATTAACGAAGAAACAATCTCTGCTATAACGTGGGAATTACACGGTATAAGAGAGGATATAGAAAGACTTACAACTAATATAGAATACCAGACAAAAGTTTGTAAAATAAAAATTCTGTTAGGATAGCAACAAACTAGGAAAATAGATACATTAAAAAATCTAGAATACTTAGATTTAAGAATATACCCAGAAAAGAAATATAGAACATTAAAAGACCATAGTGTTATAAAGTGTAATTTTAGTAACGGAGAACATATATTACATAGTGAAGACAAACAATTTAATACACTAGTTGATTTAGTTATAAATCTTAGTGAAAAGACTCAAGAAAATAATAAAGATATCATTAGAATATTAGAAGTAATGGGAAATAGAGGAATAAGACTAATAAAACCCATTAAAATAAATCCTGAAGAATATACAGGGATGGAATGGAATCTAGAAGATTCTACGGCCAGAATCCCACTTAATGTATACTAATTCTAAGGGAGAGACATCTGTACGCTTTACTAATTATAATTATACGCCACAAAAAGACATAGAGGAAGAAAGTACTTTAGACGAAAACGAAATTACTGAAACAACTTTTATGAATATAGAATTAATACAAGACGAGTTTGCGGTAGACATAGCTATTGAAGAAGCAAAAAGACTTCAAAAAGAAAACAAAAATATGCTTTTTAGATGCAAAGGATGTAAGTTAGGAGAATTACCAATAGAAGAAGCCATAAGTCATTTTAAATTATGTGAAGCCCGAACTGATAATTGGGGATATAGAGTAGAACAGATATACCAAAAGAAATCAGACGATTTTGATAAGATATTAGAAGAAATGCAATACAGTGACGAAGAAATAGAGATAGACTCAATAATAAGTCAAAAAGAATTAATGAAATCTAGCGCATCTAGTTCTAGCCCATTTCAAAGTGATAGGGGGGTTATATAGGGGGGTTATATATATATATATATTTTTTTTTTTTCCAATAGAAATAAAGATAGCAATATTATGTGGTTTTTTATTAATATGTTAAACAATCCTACTCGGTACTCCCTCACCCCTTGATTCCTCTTATCATGTAATTGTATTTCTGATTTTCTGACTATTCTCCCAGTTTTTTTTTTTTTTTTTTTTTTTTTTTTTTTTTTAGCTATTAATCTCTATTACACTGTTCATCTCTTTCTCTTAATCTTAGTCCTTAATATCCTTCTTCTTTAACCACACCCTGGTTACCATGGCCAATATAGTCCCTTATCATTTGGGCATTAAAACGGCCTTTTAAACGCCTAGGAATTTACAGGTTAATCCATCGAGTATATTAAGAAATTAAGAGAATAACCATATACTAAGAGTAATAGATTCATAACAACAGGTAAGTAATTATTCAAACATTATTAACATAATATTTAAACATAAAATAATTTACATAGTAGGGAGATTAGTACAGAAAACATAGATAAAACTTACATGACTCGACGATGGAGAGAGGTTCCCTTTCGGGGAACCCGAAAATTACTTCACACTAAGAGAAAATTACTGAAAAGCTTAAACTATGTTACAGGGAAATTATATTACAAAGGAGTTTATTGGGAAAAGGAGTTGGGGCATTTGTGAAAGGGAAGGGGAATATGGAGTAGAAGGGTCGAAGGTTGAACTGAATGATAATTTTCTTGATTGATCACTCCTGCGTTGCTCGTCTTCGAATGCTGCTATTTATAGGAGTATGGTGGACTTCAACTGCGGACTTCAAATTAGTGAAGAATCTTTTTTGAGTTCAGCCGGGTGCTCTTTGGGCCCCATCGTCACGTGAAACTTTTCAATAATTTTGTCCGTTCGCTGAGCTGTCCCATTTCTAGATAAAACTACTACTTTATTAAAGCTACTTTAATTCAATCTAGTCTACTTTTTCTGAAACATCCTTTTCAATTTTCCCCAAAGTCTTCTTTTTTCTGATGTTGTTCACCAAAGTCTTCGATTCTTCAATGTAATTGTCTCATCTTTTTCTTTCTGAAAGATAACCTTTCCACATGTCATTGTCTCATATTTATTGCTTTTATCTTCCTTTCTGAGCCATGCTTACCAAATGTCTCTTTCAATTATCTTTCTTGCCAAATGTCTTTTTCACTTCTTTTTCCTGAAATGTTTTCCTCCTTTTGATTTTGTCTTCTAGCTACTGTCTTTACGTAGTCTTTCAATTAGGCTCTATTATTTCTTTCATTAACTGATCTAAGTGTCTAAATTGTGTAGAGCAATTGAATCAAAGCTCATGTCTGAGTCCACATCATTTGGATCTTGCGAGTCTTGAAATGCACTGTCTTGAAAATTAATATCATCTCCTTCAAAATCTGAATTATGGACCGGTGACATCCCTTGTCTTGGAGATAATTCTGGACTAGGATCTTTTACTATATATTTATCTTGTTCCTTTGTCTGAAAGAATTTTTCTAGTGTCTCTTTTACTATATTTTCTATTTTTTCATTTTTCTTCTTTTTTGCAAGTGTGCTTTTCTTTGTAGAAGTCGCCCCCTGCGTAAGTGTCTTTGGTAATCTTCGTCTAGTTTGGAGAGATGAACATCCCTCATCTTCACTTTTTGGCAAAGTGACGACCATCAACGGATTTGATAAGTCTTTACAGGCTACCGTTTGAACCGACTAGCCGTATCCTTACCGATACGGTGGGTCTAATTGCATTCATTGGGGAATGCACACCCGTCTCATCCATTTTTATCGAGATGGAGAACTGCGAGACCGTGCCAATTCGAACTTTCTCGCTTGTAGTCTTTGTTCTAATGTCTTCACTTGGTCCAAGAGTTTCATTTTTTCTTGAATCAAAGTCTCTTTTTCGATTTAACCTTTTGACTACATCGGTCATGGTAGAACAATGGTCACAAAAGGTTATTTTGTCTGTGTCTTTTTGGACGTTGTACTGGGGGACTTTGTCTGGGTTTTGTCTGAGGGCTGGAGAGATATAGTAGTTTGGACCCAATACTCCCCTAGCATAGTCTAATGCTTCGGAAATTATTAAATCCTTTGAAAAGAGGCTTTCGTATGTCTTTTATAGAGTCTAAAACTTCTATCCGGCCTGAAAAATACCATTAGTTTTACCGTGGACTACAACATAAAATTTAAATTTTTATCTAGATTTCGTTCGTAAAATATTGACGGAGTGCATTTATAGTGGCTACGAAATGACTAGCGTCTTTTCTATTATGCGAAATCCATAAATTATCCACTAAGCATCTTTTGTTGTCGTTCTATTACATATTCGGGTAATACTTTAAAAGTCCAATTTGATGGCCGGTGCTACTAAGTTATTGGCTCCAAATTGTATTCTTTCCATAGTATTTCTTTCTAATAAAGATGTAGGTCTAAAATGAAGGTTACCTAATGTCGTCCGTATGTGTCTTGTTGAGGCTATGCCTTTCCCCTTGTCTATTGTCCGAGAACTGGAAAGTCTCATGCTGTTCAAATAAAAATTTAGTTAGCAGTAATCGTTAATCTACTTAATTGGTCTGCTAAATTATTATCCTTTCCTTTTATATGCTCAAATTATAAATTATAAATTGAAATGGTATCTAAGAAATTTAACCATCGCCTTCGACTACTATTTTTGTCATTTATCTTTTGGTAGAATTTAACTATAGCTTCACGGTCACATTACGATTCGTATTTCGGTTTATTTAGAATGTATAGTCTAAAACGTTTAATCCATATATATTACGGCTAAATTTACGCATCTATACTACTCATATTTCTTTTTCTTTATACTTACCACTTTGATAAGCACATATTTTTCTTCATTTTTATTACTATATTTATTGGGTTTTGCTTTTAGTATCAGCTTTCCCATCCTTCAAAACTACCTCTTGTTTCTATAATTAGATAGTCCGTTTCTAGAGGCATGTTTAAATCGGGAATGTTTTTTATTTTTTCTTTTATTTTTTGTACTAATTTAATGTCTTCAGTATTAAAGTGTTTTTGACCATTAGATCCAGTTTTTGAATATAACGGCCCTGCTATTTTTCCTAAATCTTTTATAAAATTTCTGGCGTAATTGACTATTCCTTGGAATTTTTGTAAGTCTTTAACATTATCTAACTTATCTGGCATTTCTAAAGCTTTTTTGGCTATATGAGGTTGTAACTTTATTTTACCTTCTCCTAGTACTACTCCTAAAAAGTTTATATAGTTTTTACATAGTTCCATCTTTTTCTTACTAATTATTATTTCATTTTCTACAAATAGTCTAAATACCGTTTGTAGGTGTCCTAAATGTTCTTTAACATCTCTACTAAACACTAGTATATCATCTACGTATACTAATACAAACCTTTTATATTCTCCAAATATACTATCCATTTTTCTTTGAAAAATTGGTGGAGCTGTCTTTAATCCAAAGGCATTACTAACCATTCGAATGTCCTTCGGATGTGAATGCACCATTCTCTATACTTTCTTCATGCATTCGTACGCCTTATCCCGATTTACAATCAAATTTGCTAAATATTTTCTTTCCTTGTATTCTATTTATTAGTTCTATTTTGTCTGGTAACTTATATCCGTCTGTTCTAGTGTTATCATTAAGTCTTTTATAATTTATTACCATTCTCGCTTTTCCTCTTACTATTTCGCTATGGTTTCTTACCATAAATGTAGGATCTATGTTTAGAAGTAGATACGTATTACTCCTAAATCTAATAGTTCTTTTATACTCGTACTTTAAAATCTTCTACGTCTTGATTTGTTGCTTCAATCGAGTCGTTTAATTATACGATGCAGATTTATTATATCTAATTTACATACAATTCTATTATTTTTCCAATGTTTTAATGGTTTTTCTCCTATAATTTCTATTTCGTCTATATTTTTATTATATTGTCTAGGTCTTTCTGATTCTTTATTATTCCTATTCTTTCTATTCCTGTTTTAAAATTATATAATTCTGTCTCTATGTCTATTAAGGTATAATCCTTTTCGAACAAATCTTCTTCTCCTAGAATTTCTTCTTCTTCTAGAGTTAAATTTTTTATTTCTGGCTTATCTTTACAGCATGTATTGTTTTCTTGACACTCTTTACAACAACTATCTTTTTTCTTTTGCAGGTCTATGGTAGGGATCTTCTTATGACGGATCGTAGTTTCAGTCTTAAGAACTTGTACTGGCGTATGAGTAATATTTTTTAAGAAAATTACCCCATCTCTTGTATCATACAGTACGCCATTATTATGTAACATAAAATCGTAACTTGTGACAAAGTCTACATTGATATTAAGGTCTCTTACCCATATTTTATCCATTTTATAGCTTGGTTTGTAAAATTTCGAACATGTATTTATAAAGCTAATATAGGCTTTGTGAACATAATGTCTATATATGTTATGGTTCCATCCATTTGCATTGTCTTCTGCTTTTTCTAGAATTTTTATTAAATTAGGTGGAACTATTCTTTTATTTATTATGCACTTTGTGCACCCTGAATCTACTAATGCTAATGTTTCTATCTCATAATCATCTATTTTAATTCTGGCAAGTATTTTTATTGTTCCTAATTTTTTATCTTCATTACATACTAATGCCTCATGGTCTTCTATACTCATTAATTCTGTTTGCGATTCTTCTGGTATGATTCTTAATGGTTTCATTATAGGTTGTATATTTGATAATCTTATTTCTTCGTCTTCACTATCCATTTCTCTATGTTTTCCTTTTTCTAGGTTACATAATCTAGTTTCTAGTTCATTTATTCTTGTTTCTAATGTTATTATTCTTAGAGTCTTCAATTTTCTTATGAGTTGTCTCTTTATTTATTTTTGTTTTGAATTCTTTTTCTATACACATTATACATCCTTCTATATAACAATTTTTGCATTTAGCTCTTTTGTCTCTACTAGGATACCATTTACAAAAGAAACATGAATTGCTATCCAATCCTTTATTTCGTTCGAACTCATGGTTACAGTCTTCGCTATATTTGCTAAATTATCTATTACTCCTAGGTCTAGATTTTCCAATCCTATTTCATTAATTAATTCATCCCTTCGAGTCTGATGAGTCCGTTTTGATTTTTCTTCGGGTTGTCTACACTCACTATAGAATATATACTTTTTGTATCCGACTTATATTAGCCTACGTTTATTAATGTTTCTTGGAAATCTTCAATTAGCTGTGAATTTTTGTCTTATTATTTATTCTTTTGGACATGTATTGGCTAAGTGCTCTACACTTCCACAAGTGAAGCATTCTAACTTATTTCTATAATTTCTTTCTGTTCGATATTTTCTTACATGTCTATTTTTGTCTAAATAAGGCTTTCTGGCTGCTGATTTTCTAAGATAATATTTCTTTCTATTATATTGAGGATAGTTTCTATTATATTGTGTCTTGTATTTTTTATGCTTTTTCTTTTTATAATTGTCTTTATCATAGCTTTGTGTAGTGTAAACTACGCTTTTACAAAAGTTCATTTCATTTTGTTTTAGCGTTTTTGTATCCGTATATGGGTACATTTTCTTGTAGTATATCCATTATATGTTGTATTCTATGTCCTATAGACCATTTTAAATAGGGTTCTACTACTCCGTCTCTCTTATTCCATCTATCTTCTATTTCTCTTCCTAGAGGCTCTGTAGTTTGTTAAATAATTTTTTTTACCTAGTTCTTGATCAAATGCGTTTCCACTAATAGTACAATAGTAAAAATAATCGTTTAAAAATTTCTTAATATGAAACCAACTACTTATGCTTAGTTGTTCTAATTTTATTACTGCATTTCTTTGTAGCACTAATAAGCCACTGTTTGGGTCTTCCCCTGTAATTAAAGTATGTATTTTATTAGTAAAATTATATGGGTTTGCTCCCATGGATACTAACTGTTGAAATTCCATTGGAAAATTTTCTTTATAAGCTTCCCATAAAGCTTTGGCTGATTCTCCTAAAAATGTTTCTAAGTATTTATACATTGTTTCTGCGTCTGTATCACTATACGTTTTTATATAGTCTATTACTACTATTCCTTTCCAAAGGTCTATTACCGAATTCCATCTTTGTGGATCATGTGCTGCTATATTTAATATTTTACCTTTATTACCTCCCTCTTGAAGAATAATAGGTTCTTCTATGGGCATTCTTTTTCCTCATGGTTTAATATTGTCTAAGGGTTCTCCTCCTGTTCTAAAAAATCTTCTTCGAGGTACATTTCCTGTGCTCGTGTCTATAGTGTATTGTTCTCCTGTTGTTCTTAGAAATGGGACAGCTCAGCGAACGGACAAAATTATAAAGTATCTTTTGAAAAGTTTCACGTGACGATGGGGCCCAAAGAGCACTCGGCTGAACTCAAAAAAGATTCTTCACTAATTTGAAGTCCGCAGTTGAAGTCCACCAGACTCCTATAAATAGCAGCATTCGAAGACGAGCAACGCAGGAGTGATCAATCAAGAAAATTATCATTCGCTCTCAACCTTCGACCCTTCTCCTCCATATTCCCCTTCCCTTTCACAAATGCCCCAACTCCTTTTCCCAATAAACTCCTTTGTAATATAATTTCCCTGTAAAATAGTTTAAGCTTTTCAGTAATTTTCTCTTAGTGTGAAGTAGTTTTCGGGTTCCCCGAAAGGGAAACCTCTCTCCATCGTCGAGTCATGTAAGTTTTATCTATGTTTTCTGTACTAATCTCCCTACTATGTAAATTATTTTATGTTTAAATATTATGTTAATAATGTTTGAATAATTACTTACCTGTTGTTATGAATCTATTACTCTTAGTATATGGTTATTCTCTTAATTTCTTAATATACTCGATGGATTAACCTGTAAATTCCTAGTGTGTTTAAAGGCTGCTTTAATGCCCAAATGATAAGGACTATATTGGCCATGGTAACCGTGGTGTGGTTAAAGAAGAAGGATATTAAGGACTAAGATTAAGAGAAGAGATGAACGAAAGGTAATAGAGATTCATAGCTTAAAAAAAAAAAAAATGAAAATTATAAAAACTGGGAGAATAGGCAGAAAATCAGAAATACAATTACATGATAAGAGGAATCAAGGGGTGAGGGAGTACCGAGTAGGATTGTTTAACATATTAATAAAAAATCACATAATATTGCTATCCTTATTTCTATTGAAAAAAAAAATATATATATATAACCCCCTATCACTTTGGTATCAGAGCGAGAAGATTTTTGGAGCCTTAGACTTATTTACAATTATATGAGAAGACCTTTTTCTGCTAGAAGAAGAAAACTAGCACCTGTACCTACTATTAGACAAGAGTTAATGAGACAACACCGTTTTGCTAAACATATAAGTTTTCACCATCGCATGATCTATATTACTAGAAAAAGACTAGAAAACTTTAAGCTCAAGAAAGTTCCTTACCGAACACATTAACTATTTAGAACTGACCTATAGAGAAGAATTAAATCATAATACGCCAGTATTAAGTTTTAGAAATAATCTCCTTTGGGAAGTTCATTTTACCGACGACGCTATATTTAGAACTGAAGACTATATTAGACGGCTGGAACAACAAGTAAACTTTATGCCTTTAGGTTAATCGATGCAAGATCATTATTTAAAAGTCAAACAAGAATTAAATAACCTATACCCAGAATATATTAAATTAAGTAGTACCAAAGAAAACCAGCTAAGACTACAAGAGTTAATAGATATAATATCAGAATTAGAATATAAATTACTCAGATACATACAATCTAGAAAGACCTCGAAGAACCAAAATAGACTTCGACCATATTAAGTGTATGAGAACGCTACCCTTTGTTAAACAAATACATATTAATCATTGGTATTTATATAGAGATATAAAGAAAAAACGAGAATATCAACAAGTAGAAAAAGCCTTAAGTGCATATTTAGAAATACTCAATTCAAACATTATCATCACTAATAAATAATAGACTCTTACAAAGTCGATTAACGAAGAAACAATCTCGCTATAACGTGGGAATTACACTTCGATAAGAGAGGATATAGAAAGACTTACAACTAATATAGAATACCGACAAAAAGTTTGTAAAATAAAAATTCGTTAGGATAGCAACAAACTAGGAAAATAGATACATTAAAAAATCTAAAATACTTAGATTTAAGAATATACCCGTAAAAGAAATATAGAACATTAAAAGACCATAGTGTTATAAAGTGTAATTTTAGTAACTGAGAACATATATTACATAGTGAAGACAAACAATTTAATACACTAGTTGATTTAGTTATAAATCTTAGTGAAAAGACTCAAGAAAATAATAAAGATATCATTAGAATATTAGAAGTAATAGAATCTTCCCGGACTCATCAAAAGAAGAAGCTAGAAAAATTAGAGCAGAATTTCGATTACTTAAAAACGCAAGAACTAGAACTAGAAAGAAAAATTCAGATTTTAGTTAACAAAATTAATCTAGAAAAATTACCTACAAAAACAGAAATAGAAAAGTTAGTTAAAATTATTGTAGACAAACCAAAAGAAATAGAACTAAAAACAACTAACATAGTCTCTAAGATAACACAACAAGTAGACGTATTAACCGGACATTAGAGAATTAAAAAAGACAATAGCAGAACTAAAAGAAATCACTCTTTCATGAGTAGACCAACATTAGCTCAAGAAGAAGCCTCAAAATTAATAGAAAAGTCTATACCATTACCAGCAGACTATAAAGAATATATAACTAACGCTAAATCGGACCAAATAATACTACAACAAAATATTACTATACTTTCATTAATATTAGAAATAATAAAGAAAATAGAAACAATAGTACCAAAGTTAGAATTATTAGGTGAACATGTTCGGTGGTTAAGATCGAACAACAAAGAGACAAAAATAAAGAAGCGTTCAAAAATAAAGAAGTTGAAGAATTAATAGACCAATTAAAAAAGGTAGAAATAACACCTCAAAAAGAAAAAGTTAAAGTATTTAGAAAATCACAAAAATGGACCTTCTTTCAGCTAGACCAAGAAACGAAGGAGGATCAGAAAGGCAAGAAAGACAAAGAGTAAATTTTTCAGATAATAGAATAGGTAATAATTTCTTATCAAGAATTTTAAGTAGAAGAACCCCAGAAGAAAACAATCAACAGTTAAGTGAAGTAATAGACGTAGATAGAGATATACAAATTTTTCAACAGAATCAGTTAAAACTATTAAATCCAAAAACTTTATACAATATAGAACTAGAAACCCCAATTATATAGACATTATAGAGAAGGAAAACATCGAGAATAGGAACTAAAATTACTACCATAAATTTAATAGACCCAGTAGCTGTAAGACAAATAAAAAATAGAGAAAAGACATGTTTTAACCCCTGAACTTGGCACGAAAACTCACTTTAGCAACTAAACTTAACTTCTATTTATTTACCCCCCTTAACAACTTACGTTTCAATTGTTTTCCACCCCAAATGCTGACGTGGCAAAAAAAAAAAAAAATTAAGAGAGTGAAAAATAAAAAAAGTGGACCCGCTCATATATATATTATTATAAATTAAAAAATAAAATAAAAGTTATACAATTAAAAAATAAAATAAACATTATACAATTAAAAATAAAAAAATTATCACCATCTTCTTCACAATCCCCCTCCCACTCCACAACCCCACCCACCATCTTCTTCCCCGCCATAGCCCCGCCCCCCCCACCCCCCGCCCCCTTTCTAAAACTTTTTTTTTTCCCATCTACGCCCAAGTCGCTTCTCTCCCCGCCCCCCCCCCCCCCCCAAATAATTAATGTTTTCTTCTTTTCATTTTCACCATTTTTTGATTTTGATTTTGATTTTAATTTTCTTCAAAAATAAAGTTATGGAAGAAATGAGTGAAAATAATGGTGGAAGAAATGGGTTTGCTAGAAATGGTGGTGGTTGCGATGTGGGTATTTTGATTTTCTTTCAAAAATAAAGTTATGAAAGAAATGGGTTTGCTAATAATGGTGGTAGAAGAAATGAGTTTGTTAGAAATGGTGGTGGTTGTAGATGTGGTATTTTGATTTTCTTTCAAAAATAAAGTTATGGAAGAAATGAGTTTGCTAATAATGGTGGTAGAAGAAATGGGTTTGCTAGAAATGGTAGTGGTTGTGGATGGGTTAAAGATGGTGGTGGTGATTTTTTTTTCTTTTAAGGAATTTGATGAAATTTGTGGGGAGATGATGGTGGTGTGTGGGTGTGGGTTAAAGATGATGGTGATGAATTTTTTTTTAAGCGCTTCGTTCAATTTTTTAAATGGCCAAATGCCCCATTTGTATGTAAAACTGCGGCTACTGGTTGATAAAAGTAGGGTGAGGATGAGGAGAAAGAAGAAGAAAGAGAAAGAAAATAATAATAAAAGGAAAAACAAAAAATGATGTGTTGGTAATTTTGACATGGCAATGATGGTAAAACGCCGTGGCAATGATGTGGCATTGACGTCGCAATGACGTGGCGCGAGTGTAATACACCTCCCATTGTGGAGAGTGGTATTATTTTTTTAGGTGGCAAATAATTGAAACGTAAGTTGTTAAGGGGGTAGAAAAATAAAGTTAAGTTTAGTTACTAAAGTGAGTTTTCACAAGTCATGGGTTAAAACATATCTTTTCTCTAAAAAAATACTGAAGAAGTTTAATGCATATGATTAATAGTAGTAGGATTAAAAGGACTCAATCAGAAAAGAACTTAGGAACTAAAGTTCTAATAGTAATTTATGACGATAGATGGTACATATGAAGAAATCAATAATAGGACTAACTAGAGGTAGACATGACAAATAATGGAGGAACCTTTTATATTAGTCCGGATTTTATAATGAATTTAGCAGTAATTTGGAAAACACATAAAAATAGGAATCAACTCGTATCAAGGGATATGAAGAGATGTGTGACGGTAATAATTTACTAATATGCGTAGGATTTCTAGGAAAAATGACTAATACTAGTAATACCAAATTTAAAATTAAGGTAGAAGATGTAGTAGAAGTAATGGGAAATAGAGGAATAAGACTAATAAAACCCATTAAAATAAATCCTGAAGAAATAGCAGGATGGAATGGAATCTAGAAGATTTTAATAGAAAAGATTCTACGGCCAACATAATCCCACTTAATGTATACTAATTTCTAAGAGAGACATCCGTACGCTTTACTAATTATAATTATACGCCACAAAAAGACATAGAGGAAGAAAGTACTTAGACGAAAAACGAAATTAGATTCAAACAACTTTTATGAATATAGAATTAATACAAGACGAGTTTGCGGTAGACATAATATTGAAGAAGCAAAAAGACTTCAAAAAAGAAAACAAAAATATGCTTTTTAGATGCAAAGGATGTAAGTTAGAGAATTACCAATAGAAGAAGCCATAAGTCATTTTAAATTATGATTCTTAATCGATAATTGGGATATAGAGTACATATACCAAAAGAAATCGACGATTTTGATAAGATATTAGAAGAAATGCAATACAGCCGATTTAAGAAAGAGATAGACTCAATAATAAGTCAAAAAGAATTAATGGAATCTAACGCATCTAGTTCTAGCCCATTTCAAAGAATAACAAGAGAACAATACACTATAGACACGAGCAACATAAAATGTACCTTACAAGAAGAGTTTTTAGAATGAGGATAACCCTTAGACAATTTTAAACCATCAAAAAAAGAATGCCCATAGAAGAACCTATTATTCTTCAAGCATGAGGTAATAAAGGTAAAATATTAAATATAGCAGCACATTCCACAAAGATGAATTCAAAATAGTACCTTTCGGAAAGGAATAGTAGAAAGGGAATAAAAACGTATAGTGATACAAATTGGGTAAACAATGTATAAATACTTAGAAATTTTTTTAGAATCAGCCAAAGCTTTATGGGAAGCTTATAAAGAAAATTTTCCAATGGAATTTCAACATCCTTAGTATCCATGGAGCAAACCATATAATTTTACTAATAAAATACATACTTTAATTACAAAAGACCCAATAGGCTTATTAGTGCTACAAAGAAACTGCCTTGTAATAAAATTAGAACAACTAAGCATAAGTAGTTGGTTTCATATTAAGAAATTTTTAAAACGATTATTTTTACTATTGTACTATTAGTGGAAACGCATTTGATCAAGAACTAGGTAAAAAATTATTTAACAAACTACCAGTCTCTAGGAAGAGAAATAGAAGATACATGGAATAAGAGAGACTTTATGAAAGTAAATCTTTTTTCCTAGTTAAAATGGTTTATAGACATAGAATACAACATATAATGGATATACTACAAGAAAAATGTACCCATATACCATTACATACAAAAACATCTTAAAACAAAATGAAATGAACTTTTGTAAAAGCGTAGTTTACACTACACAAAGCTATGATAAAGACAATTATAAAAAGAAAAAGATAAAAAATACAAGACACAATATAATAGAAACTATCCTCAATATAATAGAAAGAAATATTATCTTAGAAAATCAAAAATTTAAAGCCTATTTAGACAAAAATAGACATGTAAGAAAATATCGACCGTAAAGAAATTATAGAAATAAGTTAGAATGCTTCACTTGTGGAATTAGAGACTTAGCCAAACATGTCCAAAAAGAATAAATAATAAGATAAGAAATTCACTAAGTTCTAATTGAAGATTTCCAAGAAACATTAATAAACGTAGACGAATATATGTCGATACGTAAAGTATATATTCTATAGTTGTCTAGACACCGAAGAAAAAAATCAAAACGTTATCGAATTTATATGGTAGTGAATTAATTAATGAAATAGGATTGGAAAATCTAGACCTTTTTCTCGTACCTACATCTTTATTAGAAAGAAATACTATGGAAAGAATACAATTTGGAGCCAATAACTTAGTAGCTTACCAGCCATCAAATTGGACTTTTAAAGTATGTATATCGTATCATGTAATAGTCGACAACAAAGATGCTTAGTGGATAATTAATGGATTTCGCATAATAGAAAAGACGCTAGTCATTTCGTAGCCACTATAAATGCACTCGTCAATATTTTACTTGTCTTTCTAGATAAAAATTTAAATTTTATGTTGTAGTCCACGGTAAAACTAATGGTATTTTTCAAACCTCGATAGAAGTTTTAGACTCTATAAAAGACATACGAAAGCCTCTTTTTCAAAGGATTTAATAATTTCAATTTCCGAAGCATTAGACTATGCTAGGGGAGAGTGGTCCAAACTACTATATCTCTCCACTTTCTCGCACAAACCCGATAAAGTCCCCGCACAATGTCCAAAAAGACACACAAAATAATCTTTTCAGACCATTGTTCTACCATGACCGATGTAGTCAAAAGGTTAAATCAAAGAAAAAGAGACTTTGATTCAAGAAAAAATGAAACTCTGGACCAAGTGAAGACATTAGAACAAAGACTACAAGCGCAGTTCGAATTGGCGCAGTCTCAGAGTTCTCCATCTCAGATAAAAATGGATGAGACGGGTGTGCATTCCCCAATGAATGTATCTTCCTTTCTGAGCCATGCTTACCAAATGTCTCTTTCAATTCTCTTTCTTGCCAAATGTCTTTTTCACTTCTTTTTCCTGAAATGTTTTCCTCCTTTTGATTTTGTCTTCTAGCTAATGTCTTTACGTACTTTTCAATTAGCTCTATTATTTCTTTCATTAACGATCTAAGTGTCTAAATCGTGTCGAGCAATTGAATCAAAGCTCATGCCCGAGTCCACATCATTTGGATCTCGCGAGTCTTCGAAACGCACTGTCTTGAAAATTAATATCATCTCCTTCAAAATCTCGAATTATGGACCTGGACATCCCTTGTCTCGAGATAATTGACTAGGATCTTTTACTATATATTTATCTTGTTCCTTTGTCCAAAGAATTTTTCTAGTGTCTCTTTTACTATATTTTCTATTTTTTCATTTTTTCTTCTTTTTTGCAAGTGTGCTTTTCTTTGTAGAAGTCGCCTGATAACGTCCAAATTCACCCTATTAATTAGAATGAAAGACGGTCCGTATGCAAATATAATTTACCCAACTATGAGTTCGGGGTCTAATCCCACAGAGAACAATATATAGGCGATTAGGAAAAGTATGAAATTTTCACCAACTAAGCTAAAGCCAAACGATGGATAATGTTTTGATTTTTGGAGAAAATTATAACTAATGCGAAAAATGTAAACTAGCCTAAAAAGCAAGTAAAATGATCAATGGCCACAAGTATGGATACAAGGGAAACTACGCTCAAGTAACGATCCAATGTATTTCATGATTTACGAATAATGGTGAGTTTATATTACTTAGCCTCGGATAATGACTCTAAATTAGCTTCTTCCGAAGACTAACTAGACTACCTAATTGAATAT
>NC_081344.1:68294874-68301496 GCF_029784015.1 Lycium ferocissimum
TCAAAAAGTTCAGAAGCTTTTACACAATGCTTTAGAACTTGTGCAACAATCGATCTTAGAATTACTAATCGGGAAAATCAAGAAATAAGGCAACTATACCCGATGAACAATTGAAAGAAAAAGATTGTTTAACTTACCAATGGACCGAAAACACTTAAATGGAACGCCAGTAACCAATGACATTCAATCAAAAATTATAAAATCTGGATGATTTTTATTCGCAAGATGCGGACGAAGAAGAAGATGAAGAAGAAGAAGAAGAAGAAGAAGAAGAAGAAGAAGAAGCAAGAAGAAGAAAGCGGCAAGACAGAAGAAGAAGAAAAGAAGACGAAGAACAGATGGGAAGAACAACAATGGAGAACACGACAAGAGGATTTTTTTCCCATTTTTGTATTTTAGGGTTTATAGTGGTTGGGTCAAAGTGTTAACAATAAACTTTGGGCAAAGTGTTAAAAGTAAAGTTTAGGGTAAAAGTGTTAAAAATAAAACTGAGGGCAAAATATTAAAAATAAAACAGAGGGCCAAAGTGTTAAAAATGAAACTATTGGGCAAGTTCAAAGCCCCTTAATCACTAATCAAATTTAGTCACCTCTACTCAATAATTAAAACTTGAATCACCTTCCTTCAATTTTAAAACTAAAATACCACCTATAATTAAATGCCCCTATTAAGTTAGTCTTCTACTTAAAACCTAAGGAATTTCCTTTGAATATACCATTATGAGTTTAGGGAAATAAGATCTATACAAAACAAGGAATTCATTATCTATTGAGGATTCTCAACAATCAACAATTTGAAATCATGATATGAAATCAGTGATTTGAAATCATGACGATTTGAAGTTAAAGTTTTGTTTGGATACTAATTTGATCTTAAGTTGTATTTTTTCTCATAGACATAAAAACCCCACAAGTTACGAAAACCATCAAAACTTTCCCAATGCTTGTACAATCTTAACAAATGAGCAAATCATAGTTCCTAACAAAATTAATACGCTACTAGAAAACCTTTCTAAAATATACAACATCAAGTGATCGAACTTTAGTTCAATAAAAAGAAAATTGAATATGAGTTGTAAAAATAAATACAGTTGGTAAATGGTTGTAAGAGTAAATTTGTTACAAATATACTACTAACTTGCATATCTCTTAATATTTGATATAAATGGTACTTATGAGTTTTTTTTTTTTTTTTTTTTTAGAAAATATAAACTTATGAGTCAAGTTTTACATTTAAAAATTTGGAATCATGATTTGAATCCCAAATCATCGCATTTTGATGATTGAGATTTAAATCATGACATGAAGTAAGTTAAACTTTGAATTGCATAAACAAATGATGATTTCATATTGCATGGCCAAACGCCTACTTAGATCGGGGCTATTGCAAATCATTGCTGCAAAAGTAACCATAAATCTTATAGAGTAGTATTTTTAATGAAGTACTACAATTATACAGAACAAATTTCTCAAAAACCAATTGCTTAAAAAATTGTAGTCCGAACGAACAAGACTACAGGGTAAAACCGCCCACTTCACAAAACGTGGATAAGGCGGAGCCAACCACCATTTGCATGGCGATAGGCCCCTTGCCTCTTTTGTCGTTTTCCTCCAATCCCCATTTGAACCATTAGAGAAAATTAATGGCTACACATAAGTTGTTTGGACCAGGGGCGGCTCAACAAATTTGGAGGCCTAAAACCAAACTATAATTAGAGGCCTTAAACTTTTGGGAAAAAATAATATTTGGTTTTATTTGAATGGATACTTATTACACATAGTACATTCCAAGCAAACAGTTTGCAATGTCTATAGCCCAATAAAATTTTACATCTCGAATAGCCAATATATGTTTATATTGAGTTTAATGAAGCCAAATCTATTTTAATATATTTTTTTTTTAACTTCTTCCCGGATCTACCATAGAATACTCTTCATTTTTTATTCTTATAATTTGTAAAAGATGATGTATAATGGTATATATATATATATTATTATACATTTTATATACATCCTTATATACTATTATACATTACTAGACGGGCATAAAGACGGCCAACATTTTATATTTTCAATGATGGATGGGCAGAAGAATGACCAAGTAGCACACGGAAAAGATCGAGTTACTATTGCATAAGCTTATAAGCATTTACAAATATATTGATGTAGAAATATGCCAAATAAGTTTACCCTGAAGAATACCTTCATCGGAACAAAATAACACCGATTAAAAAAAAAAAAAAAAAGATCTTAGGTACAGCTTATTGCCCTTGTTGTGCGATGTGCCAACACGAAGGAAGACTTGAAGATTGTAACACAATTATCCTCCCTTGCGGTTCATAGGCCAGCAATGCCGTTGAAACCAATCACTATAAAGGGCTCACAGTACACTGTGTGAAACTACAAAGCTGTTGTTTTAACATTTTCACTAAAAGATGAATTTCTTTTGAGTTGATATTCCTCTCCACCATATGTGGTCCCTGCAATTAAGAAGTGATAATCATTAGACATGTAGATTAAGGAGGGATGATCATTTCTCTCACAGACATTTAATGAAACCAAGTTACAATCTAGGACTTTTGAAACATTTTTACTTTAGTATCAGGATCTAGATTATCGAGAATTCCACTGTTGGGGAAGTCCTGCAGCACTTTAGTTGTGAGAAGATCAACTTCCCAGTTATAGCAATGCTTAGCCTTAGCTGGAAACTATGATTATATGGTTCTTCATCCTAGCCATGGTAAGCACTCTGATTAAACAAATGCTAAGTTATCCACACCCTTGTGTTGGGCATCCTTTTTCAAACAGAATAGCATAGTCAACGTTTCAGGTATAACTTTTCACTAATCAAATACACCACGACATACTAATTTAGACTTCCACAAGTAATGAAAAGAGAAGCTACCTCGACATGTTATCGCACATCATTTGTTCCGATGGTGGCATACAGGTAAACCAAAAACGGATTTTTTTCATATTACGCTGGTTTTTCAATATAATGCTTGATTAGTCAACAAAGCGGAACTCTTCTGATCATGATAGCCTAACATGAAAAGGTTTTCTAAGGTGTTGATTTTTCCGTCAGGGGAAGAAATGATGTATTCACCTAATCCAAATAACTGCTCATGCGTATCCACAGTGGAATTAAATAGATCAATGGGACTTGTAAAAATAGAACAACTTTTTTTTTTTTCCTTTTTTTTTCTTAATTAAATTTAGATGTATACTTTTCAACATCACAACTCATTAGATTCCAATATCAGTTTGTAATCCTTTATCATACTTGATTAGATTTAGAAAAAAAATTTAACACTAAACTCTTTAGATTCAACGGCAATCTAACCTTTTCCCCCTTTTCTTAATCGATTTAGAATCATTCTTGACACATAACTTATGATCCCAATGAAAGCTATAGTAGTCTCTCTTACAATAATGTCCAAGAATTCTAAACCTATACAGGTAATGAGGGCAGAGCAACTGCTAAAGTTTTTCTCAAACGTCAAAATACCAATCTATTAAAAGTCAATAAAGCTTCAAAAGAAGCATCTTTGGGCTACTTGAAACTAATAAAATTGTCTCCTACATATGAAGTAATGTTAACCCATGCTCTCTGAAGATGTCTCTAGTTTATTTTCATAAATGGTATTATCTATAATAAGCGCATCCACAATGGAACACAAATCTAAAGCTAATAATGTTTGTACTTATTTCTACTATATAAGAACATGGGAGAACGAAAGCACGTTAGTGTACTTGGCAAAATGTATAGGATGCATGAAACAAAAAAGAGGATTTTGTGAGAGACTGGGTAAATTCTTATTCTATTCGAGAGACTTAACAACATACTTAATAGCTGCATTTGTTTTCAAACGACCACATTACACCAGAAGAAAAGATGCAGATTTTACACTAAGCATTATTAATACACATTCTTAGTATTACAACACAATGACACATGATAATCAAGATGGAACATTGCCAAAATTATAAAGTGCAATTGCGGCGTGCAACACCTCCTAAGGATGGCACCAAATTTTCACATTGCGGACTACGGAAGAGAATCTAGGTTAAATCACATTATAGTTAGGGACACACCTTTTACTGGAAAATAGTGGATTGCTTCTGATGATGCTTACAAATATTTGTTCTTTCTGAAATTAAAAAATCTATTGAGTTCATCCAATTCACTTTTTATGCAGCACTCGTCTATTTTTCATCCACTATTTTCTTAGTCAAGGTCAATGAACCTTTAAAATTTGTAATATTTGAGCTGAATCATACCTGCAACTTAAAAAATATATTATGAGATCAATTCCCAACTATGAAGTGTTATCATCCACCACCTCTATCACCCTCAAATTCAAGTTCCGTATAAACTTTACAAGCAAGTTAATAAGTACTAACTTCATTTAATTGAACGAATATAAATGTGATCAAGACAGTTTTACAGTTAAAGAATGCAATCAATTCCTTGAGCCTCTTTCAGTTCTAACAATGGGGTATCATGCCTGCTAATAGAGTTTTGAATTAAACATCTCTAACTGAGGTTTCTTTAAGTTTGAAATTTTCATTTTTGAAGTGAAAGTTGTAATAATAACAATTAGCAAATGTTTAGCCACAAAGAAAATGTCTCTGTTTTACCAACAACTACTAAGCATACACAAATGTTTCCAAAACTGGACAACAACACCTTTAGTTCCTACATATAAGAAATCTCATCATTCACGTATAGTGGTAGTTCAAGCTAAGATACCAACCAGTTTAATAAACTTCAAGAAGATAAAATCATAATATGCAATTTTACTCTTCATGAAGTTTTAAGAAATTCCTACTCTAAACACATAATAAATACTTTTATATGAAGAAAAAAAAAAAATGACCCTTATAATTCGTAGAATTTAGTACGGTGTACCTATGATGGGTAGATTTTTGGGATGAAGCTTCATCTGCTCCTTCCCTGCATCTCATCTTTGATATTCCTTTCTTTTCTCCTCAAATACAGCTTACATGAGAAATTAATAAATTGAAAAAAAACCAAGCAGCGACGACAACAATGAACTCTAAATTCAATGCATGCAACATTACTACAGCCGAAATTAATACACGTGTTTCAAGGATGCAATTAATACACAAGTTATTTGAAAGTAATTAGTGAAATTACCATATTGACTTTGTTTGTACATCTTATTTTTACAACTCACATAATATTTGTACAATAATTTATTGGCGTTTCGTCTCCCGACTGTCATTTCTATAATATAGAAAAAAATTTATGCAGTGTATGAACTATGAATTATGTATATATTTTGTATAATCATGATTAAGAGTGTGTAACTATGTATAATATGATATATAATTATGTATATACACTTTTATACATTTCATATACACCCTTACACACAATTATTTACTATTATAGAAACATGAGTTTGGAGGAGGATCGCGTCCATCCCCTTAACTCATGTACAAAAAAAAAAAATTAGATCCCATACCTAAACTGGTTAAAAAAAAAAAAAAATGGACCCATATTTATTTAAAAAAAAAAACAATATTAAAAAAAAAAAAAAAAAAAAAAAATTTACCCCATATTAAAAAAAAAAAAAAATTACCCATATTAAAAAAATAAATAATATTCATCTAATTTCCAAAGTATCCTCCTTAAGTCAATAATGGAAGTAAATTCATTCCCGGGGTATCAACCCATTAGGAAGAATGAAATTATTATACAAAAAACGTGAAACCCCTATTATTGCTTTTCTTAAAAGGTTAAGTAGGGAAACATACAATTTTTTTTTTCTTACGTTAACTGAATCTAATCTAGATATTTAATGTGATTTGCTATTCATTTTCATTTATTTTTATGTTTACTAAAATAAATATATATGCATATATATATATATATATATATATATATATATATATATATATATATATATATATTTATATACTACCAAACCTAATTCACATGATACCTATAATTAAAGTGAGCACGGGGTATACGCCATCTAGTATAAATTATATATACATTGTATGAATTATGAATATATTTTGTATAATCATGAATAACAATGTATAAACAATATATCCACACTTTTATACATAAAATTAAAGGTGAACCAAGTGATCTTCTTCATTAATTTTTCAGTTGCTTGAATTGGTTCGAATCAGTTTCAATCGTCACCAATCTATTTTTTAAGGTAGATTTCAGATCTATAATAGTTGGAGAATGATTACGTGAATTTTTCCGTTCCACATAAAACATTTAGTTAATTGGAGTTATTTTATCTTTATTCGCTGGGAAATTTAAAAAAAAAAAGTTAATAACTACAAACACGACTTAAAAATCATTTATCGAAAAGAAACCCCAATATTCAAGATGTCTTCCTAATGTATAATTCATCGCAATCGGATCAGATAATGTGGGCATCAAGATGGAGATTGATGGTGTTGAGCACCGGCCATGGGAGCAGCAATCGGGATAATAAAACAACAATTGGGTCAAAAATGATCAACTAGATACCCGAACAACATTTGATGGTAATTATCTCTTATATGAATTCTATATTTTGCATTTTTAGATGTAAAAATTTATCAATTTATAAATAATGTAATTCTTCCCCTTT
>NC_081344.1:68301596-68470898 GCF_029784015.1 Lycium ferocissimum
TCTGTTTCACTCACACTAACTAATAAGGTCTTTGTCAGCTTCGGCAGTTGTCTCTATAAAAAAAATGAGCAAAAGAATGAGTTTGTTGACTTAAAATAATAGTAGTAATGGTAATAATTAGAATTATTATCATTATTACGACTATTTTGACATTCTTTCTCCCCAAGTTCTTGCAAATTTTTATCCTTTCAGTTTATTTTGGTATAAACTGTTAAAAATTGTGGTGCATTCATGCCTTGTTCTCAATTCCTTCCTTCATTTTCTTGGTTTTGCAGATATCACGCAATCCATAGAGATGTTTATAAATGGTTTGATATAAGCTTCGATCAATTTGGACGAACATCAACTCCACAACAGACTGAAGTTTGTCAGGCGATCTTCAAGAAGCTCTGGGATAATAATTGGCTCTCTGAGAACACCATGCAGCAGGTATAGAATTCTTAATAAGTACTAGTTTCTATTAGCAGCTTGATTCTGCCCTGTTATTGCCAGGGGGTTTTAATATCTCATAGATTGAAGTTGCCCGAACTCAGTTGACGCATCAAATTTGACATATTTATTACTGAAGCTAAGTTTATTTCACAGCCGTACTGTGACACATGCAAAAAGTTTTTGGCTGACCGCCTTGTAGAGGGTAGCTGCCCCACACCAGGTTGCAACTATGATTCTGCACGAGGAGATCAATGTGAGAAGTGTGGAAAGCTCTTAAATCCCACTGAATTGGTGGATCCAAGATGCAAGGTTTGCTTGTCCTCTTCTTTCCAGATGTGTATTTCTTGATACAGTATAGTTTAAACTTTAAATACTTCTCATCATTTGATTGTTAAAAAAGTACTTCTCATCATCTAGTTTCTTTTAAAAAGTGAGTATTCCTTTTGCCAAGAGACTTGACTTACTTGTTAGAAAGGTTAAACGACCTTGTATTTGGAAATTTTAAAATACCAAGAACTCGAAGGACATAAAGCATGTTGGATCAACAATACGTGAATGTGGTAATGATTTTACTTACCACTGAAGTCTTAGCTTGCTTACTCTGCAGGTTTGCCGTAACACCCCATGCATCCGAGATACAGATCATTTGTTTCTTGAGCTCCCTTTGCTGAAGGATAAATTAGAAGCATATGTCAATGACCTGTCAGTGGCCGGGGGATGGAGTCAGAATGCTATACACACAACACATGCCTGGCTTAGAGAAGGACTGAAGCCAAGGTGTATAACTAGAGATTTGAAATGGGGGGTTCCAGTTCCACATGAAAAATATAAGGACAAGGTTGATTGAGGAAAACTGTTAGTTGTAACTTGTTACCCTTCTTTCTGGCTAAACAATAGTTGGTCGCGACTTGTTACTTTTACTGATAATTACTCCCCTTGCTGTTATCAATTCATGCACTCTCATAATTTGAAGCAGCACAATTCTCTTTTATTGTTCAATACCATTAATGACGTTATTTATTGATATATTGGTAATTAGGTTTTCTACGTGTGGTTTGATGCTCCTATTGGATATGTATCAATAACCTCATGCTACACGACTGAGTGGGAGAAGTGGTGGAAGAATCCAGAGAATGTGGAGCTCTATCAGTTTATGGGCAAAGACAATGTGCCTTTCCACACTGTAAGTTCTAGGGGCATCATCTTTTTGGTGGTAAAATTGAAGTTGAATACTATGAAGTCATGTTAGTGTACTTTTGAGTGACGGATAATGGAGACAAATTAAGGTACTGAGATTGTGGTTGCCTTGATTTATCTTTAAGGCTACCTTTCTCAGAAACATTACTAATGGCATTTAAAATATTTGAGTTCTCTCTTTGACTTTAGAGTGTCAAAGTTTAAATAGGATAAGGAAAAGAAGAAAGAAATTTACCACATATTGTATTTTCAAGAGAGAACTCTGTTTTGAACTTTTTGCTTTTTTTCGTTCATTTATTCTTGATTGGTGTTGAGTGTCTGCTGGAAGGCTCAGTCATTGGTTGTTCTATTTTAAAAAAGGGTTCTTGTTGACATAGAAGTCAATTTTTCGTTTTCTCAAGGTTCCATTGAATTGATGTTGTATTTTATTACCTCCATCAATATTAACTCATATATTTGCTGAGAAGGAATTAAAACATGTATTTCTATTTAGGACATTCTTAAATGTTTGGCACACTTCTAAAATAACAACAAGATGAGTTCACTGCTGGATTAGTAGTGGTGCACGCTATCCGGTGAAGGCACTGCCACTATTAAAAAGTAAGAATTATAATAATATGTACATTACCTAGTCAAAATATAACACTTGGCATGATGAGGAGAGAGCACCTTAATTTTGAAAAACTTTCCTTTTTCGATAAGGACCTTATTTTTAAATAACTATTTTGATTTTGTTTAGTTATGGTAATGTTGTTCAGTCCCCCCCCCCCCCCCCAAAAAAAAAAAAAAAAAGGCAGAAACCAACTGAGGTCTTACCTGTGAGATGTCTTGATGGAAGTTAATCAAGTTTCAGCTTAGGAGCATCAGAAGATGTTCATTTGTCTCTTGTAATGCTATTATTAAATGTTCATTTACATTGTGTCATGGCAGAGATAGATAGTTCTCAATATAAACAAGTTATTTATAAGAGATAATTAGCGGATTTCAAGCAGGTCATGAGTTTGAAGTCTTGCTATCTTACCCCCCAAAAAAAAAAAAAGAGATAGATAATTCAATATAAACAAGTTATTTATAAGAGATAATTAGCTATTTCAAGCCCCCTATCCCCCCCCCCCCCCCCCCCCCAAAAAAAAAAAAAAAGGAAAGAAAGAAAAAGAAATCTGATTTCGTACTAGTGTTGACCATATAAAGTTAAGTACTATTACCCCTAATGGATCATATAACAAGGAGATGCCTATTACATGACTGAAAGCTATCAAAAAATGAAGCACAACCCTCATTTGTGTCAACAAACTATTATACTTAAAAACGACTCTAGAGTTTCTTAGAGACTGGGATGTCCGTGTAGGGGTAAATATAAGATTTGGATTTGTCACTTAAGACAAATTGACAAATTAGTTTATATTTGATGAAATGGAACTGACTAGAGCATAATTGAAAAAGAGAAACTATATAGCTGTGCCTGACTAATTTAAAATTGAAGCATGATTGATTGATTTGACTTGGACAAATATGCTTTGGGAGTCCTAATGCCATAAATTTGCCCCCTCAGTTGCTATGTCGGATAAGCTTAACCATAGTGATATTTCTGTTAGCAGCTATTGCACGTAAGAAAACAAATGTTCTATTTTTCCAGGTGATTTTCCCCTCTACGCTTCTTGGAACTGGTGAACACTGGACTCTTATGAAGACTATTAGTGTAACAGAATACTTGAATTATGAAGCAGGTTAGATGGAAATAAGGCTGTGAGTTTTCCATATGTTAATGCTGCTTGGGACTTAATATATTGGGACCACCAGTTCATACTACAGAACTAATTCTTTTCTGATTTGAAAATTTTCCTCGTATGTATTGGTTGTCATAATCAGGCAAGTTCTCGAAGAGTAAGGGCATAGGAGTATTCGGTAATGATGCAAAAGACACAAACATTCCTGTAGAAGTTTGGAGATATTACTTGCTGACAAACAGGCCAGAGGTGGGGTCTTTGCGGTTTTAACTTCCGTTGCCTGAAAAATCCCTATTCTGTTATGCTCTTTTATGCTGTGGCATGATCCCTAATGGATTTGAGTTATTCTAGGTGTCAGACACTTTGTTTAGTTGGGCCGATTTACAAGCAAAGTTAAACAAGGAGTTGCTAGCCAACTTGGGCAATTTCGTCAATAGAGTCCTGAGTTTCATTGCAAAAGATCCGGGTATGTCTGCTAGATGTCTTCTATGAGATATTTAAGAAGTATCTCCCCTTGATATGCTTCTGCTGTTGTGAACTAGTTCCGTGTCTGTTCTGTCATAATACATTTAGACTATACCAAGCTTTGGCAGCTTATTTTTCTCTGTTTATTTCCCCAGTAACTCTAATTCATGTATTAGATGACATGGTTTGTTATGCTATTTCATGCTTTTGTGTTACTGGTATTGTATACTCGACTCCTTGTCTGGTTGATTGATGAAAATTACCGTGTCTCTTTCTTGTGAATCAACAAAATAATCTACCTGCCACCTTGAATTGTCATGCTAGTATATCATTGAGATGAGAAAACTGAAAGGAAATATTTCTTGTTCTTCCTAGAAAGATAAAAAATGGAAAAGTTTCTCAGCGGGAAGTTGTTTCTCATTGGATAAGTGCCTTGGATCCTTCATGTTTTACTTAGAAAGTATCTTGTTACTAGTCACTGATTAAAAAAAAAGAATTTTATTACTATTTATATTATAAGGAAAATTCCAAGGAAAGAATCTTTTTTCTGCCAGAAAGATAAAAAGGGAAAAGTTTTTGACTGAAATTTGTTGTATGTTTTGGTTAGGGAGTGTTAACTGGGAATAATCTTGTCCTTTTTCTAATAAAAAAATTAACAGATCCATATGGAAATGTTCTTGTACAGCTTCAGGTTATGGTTCCGTAATTCCCAATCCCGAAGGAGCTGAATCACACTCTGAATCTAGGGACTTGGGTGAAAAAGTTGGAAATTATGTGGAGCAATACATAGAAGCCATGGAGAAGGTAACAAGAAAACTTTACGGGGCTTTTCCGGTTCTAGTGAAAATGAAACTCATTTCCAATTTTTTTTCCTTACATGTGTTTTGTACAACTCTGCTGTGTAAAAATAGAGCATAATTGCTATGCAATTTGTGTGACTAGATGTCCATACAATATGCATTGGATTAGCCGCTTCAATGGGATCTTTTATCCTCATGTGAGGAGAAATTACCAAACATCTAGCGTTCTCTAATTATTTGAGATCAAGGCTTAATCATGTTAGTACGCTTTTGGTCGAGTGTTCATTAGTCTTTTAATCTTGTTAATTATTTGTATGACCATTAGAAAATGCGGAGAGGTACTAGTGTCGAGAACCTCAGTTATTGGATATTGGATTGAGATATTTCTAATGGAGCGGCATGGATAGTGAGGATTCTTATAGCCGATCCTACTAGCTTGAGGTTGAGACATAGTAGTAGTAGTAGTTGTTGTTGTTATTGTATCTTACATGTTCTTTGTATGTTCATTGAGTTCTTCTTTCCTTTTTATGTACTGAATAAACCTTATATGCTGCAACTGGTTTAGGTTAAATTAAAGCAAGGCTTGAGGATTGCTATGCTTATTTCTGGAGAAGGAAACACTTATTTGCAAGTAAGCCTGTCAAATACTTTCCAACGGTCTGTTTTTGATTTATTAGTTGCCCATGCCACTGTATTTTCTATTTTAATTTAGAAACTGCTTTTTGAATTTCAGTAATGTGTGTTGATAATCTCTTGGTTGCTTTAATCTCATATGTTTAGACTGACAATACTTCTTTTTGTAGGTGTGCCAATTCTGGAAACTTTACAAGGAAAACAGGCCTTTGTGTTCCATAGTGATGAGCACTGCTTCCGGCCTAGTATATCTTCTTGCATGTCTTTTTGAGCCATTTATGCCATCCTTCTCACGGGAGGTAGTAACTCAGTTGCTATCATTGTGTCATTTAACTGTGGCATAGGTTCTCTCTGCTCATGTTTGATGCTTGTACGCCTTTCTGTGGCTGAGGTTCTCTCTGTGCTCAATGATTTGATGTTCTCACGACTTGATTCACAGGTGCTTAAGCAGCTGAACTTTCCTCCTGAAACACAACTTTCACTGACTGATGGTGACATAGAGAAAAGCAAAAAACCATGGCATATTCTACCTGCAGGTCACAAAATTGGAATACCAGCACCATTGTTCAAGCAGCTGGTAATACATCGCAGTCTCTTGTTCTTTACTGCATGTTTTTCATTCTTTCATGTTCTAATAGTCTAAGATTGAACGTGACTATATGCAGGAAAATGAAGAAGTTGAATTCTACAGAGAGAAGTTTGCAGGAAGTCAGGCGGATAGGAATTTGAAGGCTGAAACTGAGGCTAGGAAGATCACTGATCAGTTGAACAAAGCAAAAATCTCAGGTTATTATGTTTACTTTACTTTTTCGTCCTCATCTGATACATAAGAATTTAATTACATTAACCTATCAAGAGAATCTCAATTATAACAGGAAAACACCCCAAAAGGGGCTGGAGAAAGTATGTGTGTATACAACTAGCCACCCTATCCTGAATGCAAATGAATTTTCTGACTACATTTTTTTCCTTCCATTAATTTCCCCCTCATATTATCCCATCATGAAAATTTGTTTAGTTACAACTTACAATAGAAATGGGATAAAGAAATGGGAAAAGGAAATTTTCAGATAGATGAATGGGAAGTGTCATGTTGTTCACCTTATTTGGTGGATCTTGTTGGGCAAATCAATTGGGATTTGGGGATGCCCAGTGGACCTTATTGGTACTTTTTCTTGTAAGAAAATACTATCTGTATGTTTCTCTGTCAGTATATAGTGTAGCTGTTTTCCTTTGTCCTGATAGAAGGAAATGCAGTGACTTCCTATCAGTCTCTCATGTTGTATCAAATAAATATTTAGTTGGGCAACTTCTGGCATCCTTAATATGTCTGTAGCCTGCACCTTCTACAAGCTCTTCTTCTTGTAGGCCTTTCCTGGATAATCTCCTGATATCACAAAACCAGAATGAGTCGACATGCAGCACCTCCTCCTTTACTCATCCCATTGTTTTGTTGATGCAGACCTCTCAATATAAACACATCATCCAATCAACTATATGAATCCTTTATATCCATTCTGCTTTTGAAATAGTAATACATGTCTTCTGATTTGATATGGTGACTCCTAAATCATTTATATCCTATGTTGCTTGAGCCCTTCAAAATCTCTTCCGGCTCCGTGTCGGATCGACGCGATTTGGGTTTGGGTGTGGGTGTGGGACCCAAACCGGATTTGGTAAACTGACTTCGGGTGCGTTGACTACATATACAAGAAGTGTATAGATTGATGGAGAATTTAGTTTTTGGGTTTATGTCATATATATATGTTAATTATATAAAGTGTTAGGTGTTTATAGAGAGTAAATTTTATTAGTTTTAGTTCAATAACTTCAATTAATTAAAATATATACTTATATATGTTGTAATATATATTTATTGGCCGTATCCCAGCACCTGTATTTGCACTTGGATCCGTATCCCCCGAATCCCCACTTTTATGTGATGAAGAATCTGACTTCTAGATCTGCACCCGTATCGGGTACCCGCACCCGAGTCGGAGTAACATAGGTTATATCTAACCTTGATATCTTATCATATTCTTGTTGAAAAGTTTCCTATTCATTTGGGAAAAGATCGGGAGGGATCTTTGTCATGGATTGATAGATATATGCTATAGATAAGTTCTTAAAAATTCTTGTTACCTGGACTGTTGATCACATTGAATTTTACTGTGTCATTCAGATGCTAATAAGAAGAAAGAACGTGTTACAAAATCTTCTGAAGCCAAATCTAAGGGCCCAGCCTCTGTTGAAGCTGAAATTTCGATTAGCAGACTCGATATACGTGTTGGTCTCATTACAAAAGCACAGAAACATCCTGATGCTGATTCTCTGTATGTTGAAGAGATTGATGTTGGTGAAGCTCAGCCCAGAACTGTTGTTAGTGGCCTTGTAAAATATATTCCTCTGGAGGAGATGCAGGTTTGTGTTCTTCACTTTCTCTCATGTTGATTAGAAACTGTTACCTAGCAATTTTCACAGTGATATCTTCTTTATCAGAATCGGAAGGTCTGTGTTCTGTGCAACCTAAAACCAGCAAGCATGAGGGGCATAAAATCCCAGGCAATGGTTCTTGCCGCTTCTAATAGTGATCACACTAAGGTGAGTGGCAGCCTAATACTTTTATTCCATTTATCTACAGATTGCCTATATATCATGCCAGAAGGCTACATAGGAGAGAACTTTTACGACATAATGCTAGAGGATTGCCACTTTTCTATTATTAGCGAATTAATACATTGGATATGTTGTTGGGTTTATCCTTCCCAAGGGTTTTAGAGATTTTGCTACAGTAACTGTAAATTACTGTTGTCTGAGTGGTACACCCTGGTTCTAACTGTTAGGGGCTTTCTGTTCTTCCTCATCGCTTCTCTTCCTCCACCTCCTACTACATCTATTGATAGAAAATAGGACCATTTCAGGATACCTTCCTAACAATTCATATAGAACTCTCTGTGATTGAGATGCCAAATGAGAGAAGACATGGAGAGTGAGGAAATATGGGTCAGAGAAAGTTTACATGTAGCTGCGATTAAATCGACTATGTGCATTTTGGCACACATGATGCACAAAATGCTGAAGCATGCCCTAAGATTTCCATATAGATGATGCAAAGTGGTTGAGGTGTGTGCCATTATGCAAGACCGTCTAAATAGAATTTGGAAGGCAGATCTAGCTTCTTTCTCTGCCATATTTTTGCACAAATGACAGTACTACTACCAACTTATTCTGTAACTTCTTTTTTTTTTTTTTTTTTAAAAGTTGTAGTGGTACTAGTGGATACTACAAATCAATTTACTATATTCTTGTCACATGCTTATGTATGTTTTCAAAAAAATATTGCCAATACAATCATTACTAGAAAAGAAAAATGACCACTTAGTTGTTCATGGAGATCTTGTCTCAAAGGTCTCTGCTGGGGCACAACTACTGTTTAATGCATCAACAAGTTTGGTTGAAATGAGAAAAAAAGAAAAAAAAAAAAAAACTATTAGGACCAGAAGAGGAAAAGTTAGAAAGTAAACTGATGCAATATGATGATGGCTGCATGTCAGGTTGAACTAGTTGAGCCACCGAAAGATGCTGCAATTGGTGAACGGGTGACATTCCCCGGGTTTGATGGCAAGGCCGATGATGTCTTGAATCCTAAGAAGAAGGTTTGGGAAACTCTTCAGGCGGATCTGCACACAGATAAGAAGTTGGTTGCTTGCTATAAAGATTTGCCATTAACCACTTCAGCTGGTGTTTGCAAGGTCGCCTCCATTTATGAAGGATCAATTAGGTAATTTTGTTCTTTGGTGGATCCACTAGGAGAGGGATTCAAGATTTTGTTTTTTAACGCGTTTTTCTTTTATTTTCTAGAAAAACGTTAAACGATCAAATTTTCCATTATGATTGAGTAAAATATTGTTGTAAGGGAAATGATTATTGAATGTACTGCTTGCCTCGTGCTATGTGTCTGATTTTCCGTACAATTCCATAAGTTGCACTCAGAAGCATTCAGTTGATTTTATTTTTATCCAGTGATTATTATCCCTCATCTCTTCAATTGAACTACCCCTGAGATACAAGGACAAGTTTTCTTATCCTACTGTACTTTTATAACTGAATACATAAATAAGTAAACTTGTTTTGGATAAGTGTGTTGCACGTACATCCCTTATTAAGCAGGGATAACTATAAGGAGAAAATGGGAGTAAGAGAATTCTAGTCCAGATTTGTTTCTGAGACAGCTAAGAAGCTAAGAACTAATGGCAATGGAGGTTTTTCTGCTGTCCCACCCTACCAGGTCGATTTTTTGTTCCTATTATTTTGAGCTTAGTTACTACTCTGGCGTAGCTTGACTACTAATTAACTTGGTAAACACGCATGTATCCAGAAACTAGTAAGTGAAAATAAGCGGTGTTGTTGGTCTGCATGTTGTAAGATTTCTTATTGAGAAGTCTCTAACACCAAGGTGTGTTGGCCCACTATTCATGGCGTTGTGTATGTGTTTGTGTTGAGGCATAATAATAACGAGTAACCTTGTACAAATATAGGATTAACAGATTTTGCATTAAAAATATTATTTGTTAAATTGGATTGCTGAGATCAAATGTATTTCCTGTTCAAAAGAAAACGTTGACATGCGAGTTTGAAAGGAAATGAAAGCTTTTGCAGACATATGGTTATGGGTTAATTATTTGAATGTGTGAATGAGATTTTTTAATACAAAGTATTACATGCGTGGCTTGATTTGAAAGATATGTGAAAAGCTAGTACAAATGTATTTTGTGGTTAGATTCGATAAATTCATATAAAATTAATAGCACAAGCCTATAAGAAGCGTGGTTCTCTTTCAGCTAGCTCCTACAAGTGTTTCTTGATGTTACATTCTGTAATCGTTTGATTTAAATTGATCAAACCCTACTTATATTGTGAAAAACAAATGCAAAATCTTTGATTTATTGATGATCCAGATAAACTTTTAACAGCTTCGCCAACTGAAGACCCCTTTCCTTTTTTGTTTTTTCTTAATTTTAATAATATTCCGAAAACCTTTCTACTTCGTTAAGAAATTGCAAATTTGGGATATATTCCTTTTTTTCCTTGTAGTTTTCTTTTAATTTTAGGATAAATTACCGACAAACATTTGTGTGAATATATGTTTATTTCCCAACAGGCACATATTATAGAATGAGATGACAGGTCACAGAAGGAAATTTCTAAGAAAAAGAAAAGTATTTGTATATTTACATAAGGAAAGAAATTGACTACAATTCTAGGATGGTAGGTTCATAAAATGTAGTCAATTAAGACAAATCAATTACTTGCCAAAAACAAAAAGTAAAAGAAAAAAGTTAGGGTACGTACGTAAGACTTAGGAGATAGAAGAAAAGAAGATTGGTGGTATATAATATGACAAATAATATTGCAGATACTTAATTACAATGATTTATATGTGGATATACTGAAAGGAAAAATAACATAGGGTACCTACTTAACACTTTTTATTACAAAATATAAAGATAGTTTTTCTTATTTACAAAACATAATGATATATTATGAAACATGACGGATTTTCACATATTTTTCGTTTTTTTTTTTAGAAAATAATTGTTTTTTAAAAAATTATTTTTTAAAAAAATTATTTAATTTTTTTTTTTTTGGTCTCAAAGGCTTAAGAAATTACCTCAAATGTTTGTGTATGTGTGAGCGAAATTTTTAATATAGTTTTCATACACAAAATTGTAAGAGAAAACTTTAAACCTTGAATATTGTATGAAAGTTATTACAATATTGTTGTAGTTGTATTAATTTTTCAAAAACCTAATATGAACTTTATATACAAAAAATGTGAATGAAATTCTAAGTCTTGAGCGAGATATACACATTTCATACCATTCTCATCATACATAAAATTTTGAGCAAAAATTCTCTCCCAAGATAACTTTAGTTTTTCCTTAAGGATTCTATGCCGGATCCGGCATAAAGTCCTTAAGGAAAAACTAAAGTTATGCCGAAGGGGGCATAACTTTTCCTCAAGGCATAGTTTAGTTATGCTTTATGGGGCAAAACTTTTTCTTAAGGAACTATGCCTTATGGGGCAGACTTTTAATTAAGACATAACCAAAAGTATCCTCATTAAAAATGGAACTTTTTGGGCAACCTTTTAGTTATGCCTTAAGGAAAAGCTCCATCTTATGGGGCATACTTTTAGTTATATTTTATGGGGCACACTTTTAGTTAAGGCATAACTAAAAGTATACCCCATAAAGGCGGAAAACTTTCCTTAGCGCATAACTAAAAGTTTGCCTTGAAAAGTAAAAAAAAAAAAAAAAAAAAAAAAAAATGTCTCAAGGCAAAGTCTCGCCCCCTCCGCATAACTTTAGTTTTTCCTTAAGGATTGTATGCGGATCCGCATACACTCCCAAATACCTTGCCTTTCGAAATTATTTTTTTATTTTATGCCTGAGCGGGTGTTCGAACCCAGAACCTCAGGTATCCAATCGAAAGGCAAAACTTAAAGAATACAAATATGAGGGGAAAAATTTAAACACCACCCCAAAAGAAGGGCAATCCGTGCAAAAATGTATTTAAAAAATAAAAATTGTGGGCCCACATATTTTAAACAACTACTAATATTTAAAACCAACTACTAATATTTAAAAAAAAAAATTGTGGGCCCACATATTTTAAACAACTACTAATATTTAAAAAAAATTGTGGGCTCCATATTAAACACCAACCAGTAATTAAAAAAAAAAAAGAGAAGAAAAAAACTGGAGCCCACCACATCCAAACTCACGGGAAAAAAAAAGTGGATTCCATATTAACAAAATCAAGCAATATTAAAAAAAAGTGAATCCCATATTAAAAAAATAAACAATGTAAAAAAAAAGTGCTTAGAAAATCAAACAATTAAATCAATAATGATGGATTTATTGCCACATGCGTATCAACCCATTAGTGGGAGCAAATGAAATTATTGTATAGCAACATACTTAAAATATTTTAAAAAAAAGTGTGGTCCCCATATTAAACACCAACCAATATTAAAAAATTCAAAAAAACGCCAACCAATTAAGAATTAAAAAAAAAGTGTGGTCCCCATATTAAACACCAACCAATATTAAAAAATAAAAAAACACCAACCAATATTTAAAAAAAAAGAAGTAAATAAAGTGGAACCCACCATCTTCAAACTCACGGGAAAAAAAAGGTGGACTCCATATTAACAAAATCAGGCAATATAAAAAAAAAGTGAATCCCATATTAAAAAACAAACATTGTAAAAAAAAAAGAGTGCAGACTTTGTATTCGTAGCAAACACTAATATAATAAAGTTTTAGATACGGAGCACAAACTACAATGTTATATTAATCGTGTTTTGAACATAGTATCCCATATTGACAAAATCAAGCAATATAAAAAAAAAAGTGAATGTCATATTAAAAAAACAAGCAATGTCAAAAAAAAGTGCAGACTTTGTATTCATGGCAAACATTAATATAATAAAGTTTTAGATACGGAACACGAATTATAATGTTATATTAATCGTGTTTTGAACATAATATATATATATATATATATATAGTGCATAAAAATAGTGCAAACTAATAATGTCCAAAAGGGTGGGTCCCATACTAAACAACACAAAGCAATATAAAAAAAAAAAACTATATAAAGCATGGGTTTAGACCCATGCTTCGTCGTCCGTTGTCCCTTAAAAAAAAGGGGGGGGGGGGGTGAGCCCCATACTAAATAACACCGAGCAATTAAAAAAAAAAAAAAAAGGAAGAAAAAAATGAAACTCACCATCTCCAAACTCATGGGGAAAAAAAAAGTGGATCCTATATTATCAAAATCAAGCAATATTAAAAAAAAAAAAAAAGTGAACCCCATATTAAAAAAAATATTATGTTAAAAAAAAGTACGTACTTTATATTCGTAGCAAATAATAATATAATAAAGTTTTAGATACGGAGCACAAACTACAATGTTATATTAATCGTATTTTGAACATAGTATATGTATATATATTATATGCATAAAAATAGTACAAACTAATAACGTCCAAAAAAAAAAAGTGCACCCCATAAAGGGAGGACCCCATACTAAACGACATCAAGCAATATTAAAAAAAAAAAGTGGATCCCACCATCTCCAAAATCACGGTAAAAAAAGGTGGACCCCATATTAACAAAATCAAGTAATATAAAAAATAAAAAAAAGTGAACCCCATATTAAAAAAAAAAATAATGTCAAAAAAAAAAATGCAGACTTTGTGTTCGTAGTAAACACTAATATAATAAAGTTATAGATACGGAGTACAAACTACAATGTTATATTAATCGTGTTTTGAATATAATTTTATATATATATATATATATATATATATATATATATATATGCATAAAAATAGTGCAAATTAATAATGTCCAAAAAAAAAAGTGCACCCCCTATTAAAAAATCAAACAATATTCATGTAATTTCCAATGTATCTCATTAAGTCAATAATGATGAATTCATTACCACGTGCGTGTCAGTCCATGAAATTACTTTTCTTCAAAAGGTTAAGTAGTCAAACCATACAATTTTTTTTTTTATATTAGCCTGAGATCTAATCTAGATATTAAACTGTTGTATTTGCTATTCCGCCATTTCATTTATTTGTTATGTTTACTAAAATAAATATACTTAAAATATTTATATTTTAAAATAAGATAGAATTTAATTATTTTTTTATTTTTATTCTCACTCTAATAAATGTGAAAAGAAATTAATGTCGTAAAAAAAAATATATCAAACGCAGATCAAATAATGAATAAGGTAAATTAGTCAAATTATAATTCTAATTGACGTTTTCTTAAAAAACTATGCAAAAGACAACATGACAAGTAAAATGAGCTAAACCGAGAATATTTACTAAAAATTAAAAAATAATATTTCTTCGTTTAAATAAAAAATTAATTTCTACTTTGTTTCGTTTTAAACATGTAAAATTAATTTAATAATTTGAATTAGAATTGTCCAAATCAAAATTTGATAAAAAATAATAAGTATTTTACACCTTTAAATTAATCGAATTAAAATTGAAAATATCAACTGATGCTTAAATATTGCTATTGTTTTATCTCAAAGAGAATAAAATAGTTTTCTTTAAAACAATTCTTCTCTTTTAAAAATATTAATAAATTTGCCGATTTTGTGTTCATAGCAAACATTAATATAATAAAATTTTAAATACAGAGAACAAACTACAATGTTATATTAATCGTGTTTTGAACATAATATATATATATATATATATATATATATATATATATATATATATATATATATATCACTATTCAAAAATAATTACATACACATAAATACACTATAATCTAAAGTGTTGGGCCCGTGCGCATAGGCCGTCTAGTTGTTAGTAGAAAAAGAAGTAAATGACTGATAATCCTTGTTAGGAGAGCCGAAAGGCTTTGATATAGACAGAAGGTGGGTGCAAAATAATTACAATAGTAACTGAAAATAATGGATTGGAGTAATAATGAATGATATAAAGAAGATGTATTGAATTTATATTTTTTTAAATAGATTTTTGGACATGAAATAAGGGGAAAATTGCAAAAAATTAAAAAAAAGATAAATAAAAATTGCGGCCATAAAGAGGTGTTATATCACTTTGTTTATGCTAGTTTTATATTATATATAGATTATTAAGTTAACGTAAGTATCAAATGCACGTAAATTTAACGAGAAAAGGCCATGAATAGACCCTTATCTATGGGAGTAAGTCTAAAATGGTCCCTTAACTATACACTTGCCGGTTTTAGTCCTTTAACTATCCAAAAACTTATCAAATTTGGTCTCCGTCTATTTTTTTATACAAACAACGTACAAACTCATAAACCTTCGTGAGATTAATCATTAAACCATTCCTCAGACCTATATTTCTCTCTCCCTGCTTCTTTTTCCTCAAGTTCCTCTTGTTAAAAAAAAAAAAAAAAAAAAAGCATTCTGGCACTGGTGTCGCTCTCGAGTCTCTAAAATTTGAAAAGACAAACTCAGGCACAAAATTTCTGTAACCATTCTTCTCAAACACTATTAAAAAACTGGTAAAAACGGACGGAAAAAAATCAATGGAAAAAGCGAGCGGAAAAGACCGACATGATTCTCATTATTTTTTCAATAACTTTTTTAAATCTTTTTTTTTTTTAAGAAAACTGACGGATTGCGTCGATTATTTTTTGCACAAAAATGCGCGAAAAATATAATTATTTGTTATATTATTTTCTATAATAAACCGATGGAATCCGTCGGTTTTTTATTTTTATTTTTATTTTTATATAAAATAACTGACGGAGACGGAGTCCGTCGGGTTTTAGCACGAAAAAACAGTATAAATTAAATCAATGTTAGTATATGAACAAAAAATATCAGTGGTCTAGTGGTAAAGCCCTTTAATGCTAAGGAACATACCCGGGTTTGACTCCAAGTTCCTACATTTCATTCTTTAATTTTCAAAATGAAAAAAAAAAAAATGACTTGAGACCGTCAGTTTTTTTTAATTTTTTTTTTTAACAAAATCGACGGATTGGGTCGGTTTTAACTAACGCAGTCCGTCGGTTACAAAATGCGAGAGAGAACTTGAGGAAAAAAGTTGAGGTTAAAGAATGAACCTGAGGAAAAAGAAGCAGGGAGAGAGAAATATAGGTCTGAGGAATGGTTTAACGATTAATCTCACGAAGGTTTATGAGTTTGTACGCTGTTTGTATAAAAAATAGATGAAGACTAAACTTGATAAGTTTTTACATAGTTAAAGGACTAAAACCGGTAAGTATATAGTTAAGGGATCATTTTAGACCTACTTCCATAGATAAGGGACTATTTATGGCCTTTTCTCATATAAACTACACATATTTTAAGCATGAAACTAATAAAAACGTGATAGTTTTTTTTTTTTGTGTGTGTGGTTGGGTTTTTTTTTTGTGGGGGGGGGGGGGTGGTATTTAGCACCTGAAAGTTATAATTCAGGGAGGTAACGTGAACTAGAAATAATTTAAATATGTGGATCGAGACAATGATGACAAATGTCCTCAATAAGAAGAAAGGCGGGTTCCATGGAGAATTGCGCCAATCAAAGCTTTCACTCGGAGAGTGAGAGTTGGTGCAAGCTCACACCTTATTGACACTTATTAGATAACAAAGTAGATTTTGCATCAAAATCCTTTGCAGCGCAGGAGCCCCCTTAGGAGAGGCTGACAAAGAGCAAGGAAGCCCCGGCACCAGTGGCTTAATCACTTTCGATGCATGCACGGGGAAAGATCCCTTAGAAAGTTAAAAATCTTTTTTTGCGAATAATAAACCTAAAATAATGCAAAGGGATCGTTATGCTCGATTAATTGCAGATACACAACAACAAACTCGGTGTAATTCCACAAGTGGGGTCTGGTAGGGTAGTATGTACGCAGACCTTACCTCTACCTCGTGAAGGTAGAAATGTTGTATTAGAAGACCCTCGGCTCAAGGGAAGGTAAAAAAGGAGCAATAACAAGAAGCAAAAGCAACAACAAGATACAATAATAATCGAAACGAAAGAAACAATAGTTAGTAATAGAAATTTAAAACTAAGAAAATACAAGAATAATACTAAAACTCCCGATATAGAAAAGAAATACACTCGAGGTGAAATAGGAAGCGGTAACAACGAGCAGAAACAATAGCAAGATAAAAAGGATAACCGAAGTGAAAGAAACAACAGGCAATAATAGAGATTTAAGACTAAGAAAATACATGAATAATACTATACTCCTGGTATAGAAAAGAAGCATGCTCACCTATGAGCCTTCTACCCTGATTCTCGTCCTTCACACCCTCCTATCAAGGATTATGTCTCCAGTAAGTTGCAACTGCACCATGTAAATCAAAATTGAGGTGTAATAGACGAATTAAAAGAACAAACTTTTTTCATGGACAATGTAGATAACATCAGGGAGTTCCCAAATAAGCTAAGAATTCAAAGTTCCTCTGCCTTCTATGAGAAAGGTGATTTGCGATGGAATCAGAATGAACCACCGTCGTGAAGGAGGTAACAAAAGAACTTGCAATATCAAGAGTAAATTTATGATCCCTTAGTTAAAGGCCCCTACTTGAGCTAATTCTGGCTTTCTACGGCTATAAAAGTTAAGACATTAACCCACGAATCGGTAAGCTAATCGAAAAAGGGAGAGAGTGGAGTCAGGTGCAATGTCATTGATTCTGTTGGAGGATGGTCCACGGGTAAAAAAATTACTTTTGTTTAAGAAGGAACAACAAAGTAAGCTCTGGCTCACCGTGTCCCTTGCCGGGGTAGATAGATTGGATTAGTACCTATGATCCTTCTCTTAATAATATAATAAAAATAAAGGTTCTAGGTAAAACGCCCATGAATCTTTAAAGCCTCGATTCAGGTTCATGTACTTGGTTGCAAGCAGAGGCGAATTCAGGATTTCAAGAGGATGTGTTCACCATTGCTTTTTATATAAGATATAAAGTTTTATAGTGGCATCAACTTGGCGAGCTAAACGTTAAAGGCTGCTATAGATTTTTTTGCAAAAGTGTTTTAGTCGGGTTCAATCCTGCAACCTTAAGGGATTAATCCCAACACTTAATCAGTGCTCTACTCAGTCTTGTTTGACCATGTGCTCCTTCAGTTAATATTAGATATATTTTAAGATTATATACATTATATACCGAGTTTAATCGAGTGACCGTGAGTTCACGTGACTCATTTTTTATGCATAAATTCACCCCGGACTTGCAAGGACTAGTTAAATGAGTGCAAAGCCTCGACTCAGGTTCATATATTTGGTTGGGAATGGATAAAGAAGGATAGGGGTGAAAGATAATATATTTCTTTTTCTTTCGTTAAATTATTTTTCTTGTTTAGTGATTAGTGAAGATAAAAAGAAGGTGGGGCATTGGGTACTAATGCTTGTTTTTTAACTTTACTTCTAATTGTGCCAAATGATTAGTATATTTTTTCTAGTAAATAAAGGGAAAAGGGCCTGATTTACCCCTCTACTTTGGGAAAAGGTTCACATTTACCCCCCGTTATACTATCAGCCCACTTATACCCCTACCGTTACAATAGTTGAAACATTTGCCCCTATTTTTAACTCCCTGTCCACCGTGGCCAATGGCTTTTTAAATAAATGCCACGGTGGAAATTCTATGCCACATAAGAGTCCATGTCACCCATATAATTAAATGGGTCCTAAAATTGAAAGAACCAAACGATGCTTCTTCTTCACCATCACCCATATGTTCTTCTCTCTCTCTTCCACTGTTTTTGTCTTGAAAAATGTCGAAAATAGCCCTCGTCGTAGTTGAAGTGCCATTGTGGTTTGATAGCCACTTAACTTCAAAAACTCCTTCAAACCCTGGAAGAAGTTCTTTAAGTGTCCTAAGCCTAAGGTTAGTTATTGTTGTTATTCATATTTTGATTGCAAAGGGCATTATTTAGGTGTTAATTTAATTTTAATTTTGTTACAAAGAGTGCAACAAAGACTTCCAAGTCAAAGTCAACAGAAGAGTACAAGTGAATATAGATTTATGCCAACACCATCAGTGGCAAGGCAGCAGCCTATCAACAATACTTTTACTGCTGAACCAGACTTCGATTTTCTATCAAATGATGAAGTCTGCCCCTCAAGACAAAGTCTGCCCCCTCCGGCAGACTTTTACTTAAACATAACTAAAAGTCTGCCGGAGGGGGCATACAAAATTGCTAACTACTTTGTATTGCTGTGCAAAGTGTGAATTTGTATCCGATGGACATTTGGTTGGCAAAATAATACTTTTCCATGTAACTTTGGTTTATATGCTTGAAAAAATACATATATATGCTTCAAGGCAAAGTTTGCCCATAAGGCATAAGTATGCCCCCATCGGCATAAGTTTAGTAAATCCTTAACAAGTTTATGCCGATGGGGGCATACTTTTAAAGGGCAAACTTTTATGCCGGATCCAACATTAATGGATTCCTTGTACAAGATGTTGGCTGCTTTGTTTTCTGATAGTGTACTGTTTTTACTCTTTTGGTAGTTGATTCACCGATTAATATACAGAAAAGGAGTAGCAATAGCTTTATGGTTCAGCTTGTGTTTGATGAACCACTCTTTATATTCTAGCCGGTGTTGTATTTATTAGCTCTGACTCTTATATCTCTCCGTGACTTTTAGTGTGGTGTTGGAATTATGTTATGGAATGGTGTTGTCTATTAAGTTAGTATTGCGTTAAATTGTGTTGTTGATATGTTATGGAATGGAATGGAATGCTGTTGTCTATTCATTTAACATTTTTTGGTGAGTTTTGTTGCGTGGAAAAACTGGTCTTGCGGTTCATTTTTGCTATAAGAAAGAAGGGTAATTATTTACTAATATCTCGCTATGTAATACCAAAAAGAAATAATGATTTGATAATATCACATCGCTCTCCATCGTAGGAGGCTCCTAAGGTTTTAACCTCGTTCATGGTCTCGGTTGCAAGGCACCTACATGCTATATGCAATCTATAGTTACCAAGTTCTTACCATTGCCGGCATTATTTTTCTTCGCTTTATGTTTATAAGTTCAATTTTTCACACAAGTTTATGCCGATCCGGCATAAAAGTTTGCCCTTAAAAGTATGCCCCCCACCGGCATAATCCTTTGTGAAGGAATTATCAAAGTTATGTCCGAAGATACTTATGCCTTATGGGCATACTTGGTATAAGTATGCCGCCCAAGCATAACTTTGATAATTCCTTCACAAGTTTACGGGATCCGACATAAAAGTTTGCCCTTTAGTATGCCCCCCATCGCATAAACTTTTTAAGGATTTACCAAACTTATGCCGATGGGGGCATACTTATGCTTTATGGGCAAACCTCTTGCCTTGAAGCATATATATGTATTTTTTCAAGCATATAAACCAAAGTTACATGGAAAAGTATTATGCTGCAACCAAATGTCCATCCCAGATACAAATTCACACTTTGCCTGGCAATACAAAGTAGTTAGCAATTTTGTATGCCCCCTCCGGCAGACTTTTAGTTATGTTTAACTAAAAGTCTGCCGGAGGCGTACTTTGTCTTCGAGGGGCGACTTCATCATTTGATAGAAAATCGAAGTCCGGTTCAAATAAAGAAAGTATTGTTGATAGTCACGCTTTGCCACTGATGGTGTTGGCATAAATCTATATTCACTTGTACTACTGCTGGCCTGACTTGGAAGTGCTGTTGCACTACTGCTTAACCAAAATTAAAATTAAATTAACACCTAAATAATGCACTTTACCAATCAAAATATGAATAACAACAATAACTAACCTTAGGCTTAGGACACTTAAAGAACTTCCTTCCAGGCTAAAGGAGTTTTTGAAGTTAAGTGCTAGCTATCAAACCACAATGGCACTTCAACTACGACGAGGAGCTATTTTCTGACATTTTTCAAGACAAAAACAAGGAAGAGAGGAGAGAAGAACATATATGGGTGATGGTGAGTTAAGAAGCATCGTTTGGTTCTTTCAATTTTAGGACCCATTTAATTATACGGGTGACATGGACTCTTACGTGGCATAGAATTTCCACCGTGGCATTTATTTAAAAAGCCATTGGCCACGGTGGAGCAAAGGTTAAAAATAGGGGCAAATGTTTCAACTATTGTAACGGTAGGGGTATAAGTGGGCTGATAGTATAACGGGGGGTAAATGTGAACCTTTTCCCAAAGTAGAGGGGTAAATCAGGCCCTTTTCCCGTAAATAAATGACCAATGTTTCAAGTAAAATAATTAGTTCATTCTTCTACTCTTTCTTTATTAATCTTCAGGGAGATAGAATCAGAAAGAATAAGGTGCGTTTGAAATATAGAACTTGCTAATATTAAGGTTAGATGGCTAAAGGTCAGGTTCCGTAGTTAACAAAGAAGATGATCGATTTGTTTGGAGAGGAAGCAAAGCTACTCCCCTTATCAGTGAAGGCTTTTCTTTCTTACCCAAAAAGCTAGTAATTTTATGTGTCTTCGTGAGCATTTATATAACCAGTGTAATCCCACAAGTGAGGCTGGGGAGGGTAGAGTGTACGCAGACCTTATCCCTACCTTGGGAGGTAGAGATGTTTCCGAGAGACCCTCGGCTCAAGAGAAAACATGACAAAAAGGAATCAAATAAGAAATGCTGAAAGAAAAGAAGCAATAGCAAAATACTATAGCTTAGGACCATGAAGAAAGTAATTGTAACTGCAAACTAATACAATAAACGAAGTACAAAAGATCACAGATTGTCGAAATACAAGAATACTACTACGACTACTTTTATGAAAGGGCAAGTAGGACAACATTCAACTACCTACTAACCATTTATCCTAATTCATGTCCTCCATAACCGCCTATCTAAAGGTCATGCTCTCGGTCAGGGGCGTATCTAGCATGATAAGTTGGAGTTCAATTGAACCCCTAACTTTTGACGCGGAGCGTAAATTTATAAGTAAAAATTATTAAAATTGTAATAAATAGTAGATATAAACCCGTAACTTAAAAAATACAATGGGTTTAATACTTAAAATCTAAATCTTAAACCCTTAGAATTTAAATTCTGAATCCGCCTCTGCTCTCGATAAGCTACGCCTGCGCCATATCCCATCTAATCAACTCTCCCAATACTTCTTCGACCTACCTCTACCTCTCCTAAAGTCGTCCATAGCCAACCTCTCACACCTACGCACGGGAGCATCAGTGAGCATTTATATATACTCGAGAAATTATTTTATAAGATCAAAAAAGGAATAAGCAACATGTTTTGTGGTACTATTAACTCAAATGTTCTTATCAAACTAAATTCTTCTGTTTCAGAGACCATAACTTCATATATCATCCAATCTTAAAAGAGCATTTGGAAGGAGCTAATCAGAAAAAACCAAATGGCATGCCATTGCCATCCCTACCCATTTGTTAAATAGCAGAAAAGTGATAATTTCAGATACACATGATAGAGTTTTCTGCTTGTGAACATTCTACATAAGGCTACAGCTGAAATGCAAGAGAAGAACCAAGGCGTCTAATTCATGCAAATTCAGGCCAAGGCGTCTAACTCATGCAAATTCAGGGACATCAAGCAAAACTGGCAGTAATATTTCAAACACCTAAACATTGCTAATAGTAATAAAGTCCAGGGATCATTCTGAACTTACGGTAAACGGCAGCGAATAAAATACACACTCTCAAAATTGAAGCTTGATTGACAAAAAAAAATAAAGGAAAAAAATTAACTAGACTGGACATTCCGAAAACACCACTTAAGCAGCAGCACCAGATCCAGCCTTGCCTTTCTTCTTCTGAAGTTTCTTCATATAGAATTCCAACTCTTTCCCTTCCAAAATGTACCTATCATTCAGTAAAAGTCAAATCAGCGAGTTGAACAAAGTACAAATATATTGTCAGTGGGACTCGGGGTCGGGAGAGGGATTACTAAGCCTAAGCTTACCCGTCAGCTCGGCCACATTGACCAGGGCGGGATGAGATGCAGGCATATAGCCTACCAGAGCTAAATTGTTCTTCGAGGTGAGTATCAAGTTTACGATCCTTCTGACGTTTCTCAATTTTCCGAACTACATGGTTACTCTTCTTAGCTTCCTCAGCAAGAGCAGCAGCTTCTCCCTCCTTCAATGTTTGCATAAGAAAAGTTCTAGTATATTCGTGAGGAAATATTCCATACACTGCTCACACATCTCTTGATCAAACAAATCTTATAAAATGTTGGCAACAGAATTGCAAAAAGAGTTAACAGATTAAAAAACCCTTCAATAATCACCCTTTTACGAGTTTCATATCTAAACTATTGGCATTCACAAAACCCCCCTGAACAATCAGGAATTCCTATTAAATAGCCCCCGAGGAATATGACATGTTACGTGAACATCACGCTCCAAAAGCTCCTCCAAAGAGTTCCAAGTGGCAGTAACTGCGGAAAAAAATTGAGTGAATAGGTTAAACCCTCCCAAACTATTACTGTTTTGCGATTTTCATACCTAAACTATTGGGTGTTCAGAGAAAACCCCTGAACTGCCATGAACTTATTGTGCCAGGTGGACTCATTTTTAAGACTTTTTTCATCTCCCATGTGTCTCTAAGCAAGTTATCTCAAATATTCAACCGGGAGGGTTTTAATCTAAGGGGAGTTATGGTCCAGGTGGTTAACAGGGACACCCAATAATTTAGGTATGATCCTCGCAAAATGATGATAGTTCAGGGGGTTTTAACCTATTCACTCTTACAAAATCATGGAACAGTCACTAGCTACAGTTCATATCGAAAAAGGACAATTATGACAGGAGGAAAAATAAATTTAGGATGAGAAACAGTAAGCAACCATAGACCCTTGCCATAATTAAGAATATATGTAAGAGTGTGACTATGTTGAGGTACCTCAGTAGTTTCCTTCTTAGCGGCCCCCTTCTTTTTCCTACCAATGTCAACACCATAGTGCTGGAGGTACCAATGTTTTAAATGGTGCCGCATCAACTTGGACAATTGCACTCTTAACCAGAGTTTGTGTGCGAACAAGCTCATTAATTGAGGCATTGTAAACCACATCAAGGATACGGGTCTTGCGTGTAGTCGCCTCACTACCCCATGAAAAGTTTCCTGTATCTAATCTTAGTGCCCTCCACTTCACATTGCCACCACGCACACGAATTCGCCTGACTGTCTTGTTACTTGAAATCTTGGTATTAGCTGGTTGGCGGCCAAGCTCGTACCTTTAGGGAATAAAAAAAAGGATGAGTAAATTGACACAAAAAGACAATATGCAGCCCAAAATCTAGGTCTGCATTCCATAACATTGTATTCATATATAAAGTTACTTTTGGATTACTTTTGGACATATTTTAACTTCCCCAGGAGTCATTTTGTCTTGCACCTAAAAAAGAACACACAGTAAACTACTAGTCTACTACTGCTATCTGATTCGCTAGCAACTACAACTATGATAGAAGAACATAGTCAGTCATATCTTCACCATCTAGCCTAATTGCCCAGAGATATTCTATAGTTACAAAGAAGAAACATGAAATCTAATTCCATTTTTTATAACGGTGGTGGTGGGTCTAGCTTGTGCGTACCTCAACTAATTCCATGGGGTACCTACTTCCTCCCACACCGCAGTGTTTGGGTAACTCTATCCATCAAGACTTAGACAAATGAAAAGAAATCACCTAGTGTTTTTGCCTTTGTTGGGATTTGAACCTAAGAACTAATGGTTCTCCACCCAACTCATTGATCACTAGGCCACACTCTTGGTGCTTAAAATCTAATTCCATTTTTCCGTAGACTGAGCCGTTAATCAACCCCAAGAATCTTCTTTGATATAATGTCATCTATTCAAAAGGTGAACTTATATCAACTAATTTTGACCATTCATAAGATAACCCCTAAGAAAAATACACATTGAACAGCCTACACAATCAAGTGAATTCCAATCGAGATGCAGGTAATGAACACAACAATCACAACGTTTGCATCACGAATTTCTTTTAAAACCAAAAACAATACTAGTAATCAATGAATCATTTGTGAATCTCAACATCTCATTAGCGGAAGACCATCTAATGAACATATTACACACACACACACATCAATCATTAAGTGAATCAACTATGTTTCAACCCTAGACTAGTTGGGCTCGTTGCACATACACCAAACAATCGCTCAATCGATCAACTGTGACTAAATCCTGTTAAGCTCAACAGGTACAGCACACATACACACAAACATATACTATAAATGCATTATATGTAAAAGTAAAACGAGATAGAGGGGGAAATGCACATAATAAAATGGAGAAAAAAAAAGTACAAAAACTTACTTTCGTTTCTTCCTCCAAGCTTTCTTTTTGCCACCAGTGGCACGTCTCTTGTGCATAGAATCTCTTGAAATACCTTTACATACATAATCAAAACACATAAAATTACTCCTCCGTCCCATAAAGATTGTCATGATTCAGAATACGAGGGTCAAATTAACAAATGTTCGGGTCCAGGTCAAACTAACTAATGTGCGGTCTGAATCCGAACATAAAATCTTTATCTTTTTAAAATAATAACTATAGATTTAGAAACTACATAAAAAGTATTGTAAGTCATAACAGTTAATGATTCAAAAATATATAGAAAATATTTGAAAAAATTATGATAAAAAAAATATCATTTGACTGTCCAAATAATAACTATGACAATCTTTTTGGGACCGAGTGAATATTAAATTCATGATTTTTTTTCCACCTAGTTATACACGAAATTTTATGAAGATAATAGCAAATGAATCTGCAGAAAAATGAAGAAAAAAATAAAAGGAAGGTTCAGATTATTACCCATGGTTGCTGAGAGGCTAAGCTGACCTCACTCTTCACGCAGGTTTCGCCCTTGTAGTAATGAATGATAGCGGAGAAAAGGCCATAAATAAATTCCTTATCTACAAGAGGCCTAAAATGATCCCTTAATTATATATATACCGGCTTTTAGTTTAACTATGCAAAAACTTATCAAATTTAGTCTCCATCTATTTTTTATACAAACAGCGTACAAACTCATAAACCTTCATGAGATTAATCGTTAAACCATTCCTCGACCTATATTTCTCTATAACCTTTTTTTTCCCTCATTCATTCTTTAACCTCAACTTTTTTCCCAAGTTCTCTCTCGCATTTTGTAACCGACAGATGCGTTAGTTAAAACCGACCAAATTCGTCGATTTTGTTAAAAAATTAAAAAAAAAACTGACGGTCTTAAGTCGTTTTTTTTTTTTCTTCTTTTGAAATTAAAGAATGAAAATGTAGGAACTTGGAGTCAAACCCGGTATGTTCCTTTAGCATTAAAGGGCTTTACCACTAGACCACTGATATTTTTTGTTCATATACTAACATTGATTTAATTTATCTTGTTTTTCGTTCTAAGACCCGACGACTCCGTCTCCGTCGCTTATTTTATAAAAAAATAAAAATAAAATAAAATAAAACCGACGTTTCCATCTATTTATTATAGAAAATAATAAAACAAATAATTATATTTTTCGCGCATTTTTGTGCAAAAAATAATCGACGAACCGTCGGCTTTTCTTAAAAAAAAAAAAAAGATTTAAAAAAGTTATTGAAAAAACCGACAGAATCTGTCGGTCTTTCCGTCAGTTTTTTCCATTGATTTTTTTCCGTCCGTTTTTACCAGTTTTTTAATAGTGTTTGAGAAGAATTATTGCTGCAAATTTTGTGCTCGAGTTTGTCTTTTCAAATTTTAGAGACTCGAGAAATGACACTAGTGCCGTAATTTTTTTTTTTTTTTTTTTTTTTAACAAGAGGAACTTGAGGAAAAAGAAGCGAGGGAGAGAGAAATATGTGTCCTATGAATGGTTTAATGATTAATCTCACGAAGGTTTATGAGTTTGTCTGCCGTTTGTATAAAAATAGACGGAGACCAAATTTGATAAGTTTTGGATAGTTAAAGGACTAAAAAAGCTGCAAGTGTATAGTTAAGGGACTATTTTAGACTTACTCCTTATAGGGGAGTAGACGGTCTATTCATGGCCTTTTCTCTAATTACCACTAAACTATAATAGCAGTTGATGTTGTACGAAAGTTAAACAATAATTGTGCGTGTGAATTGATCCGAATCTAATGGAGTGACTAGATTATGATTTATATAATTAATAACAAGTTTCAGTTTGAGACATTGGTTAGTATCATTAATTATTAAATTAATTTCAACTAGTTTCAGATTGAGTTGGTTGCTAATGATTTATATAATTAATTTGAACTAGTTTCACATACTCCATTCTTTTTAATTTATGCACCTTACTTTATTTCTAATCTGTTTAAAAAAATCAGTTTCTTTATTTACGTAGTAAATTTTTACATTTTGATTTTATTTTTAGTATTTTTGTGAGGCAGAAAGGCTGCCTTCGATAGACTTTCGGTTTGAAAGGAAAAAAAAAAAGTTTGAAGCATGATATCTCTAATCAAATTAAGTCACATAAAATAAAACCGGAGAATAAAGTAGTTATCATCGTTGTATATTTTTTTTAGTTTTCGTCCGATGTTCGGTATCCGCATTGGGACCAACTAAATTCGTATTCATGCCGAAAGTCCTAGATTTGAAGGTAAAGCGCTCTATAACAAATGCAATTTCGTGCCCAAAAAATCTCGGACTCAAGACCTCTAATTACCGATGAAAGAGTACTTATCTTTCACCACGATCCTGGTTAATTAGTACTAGTTTGTATTTATGCACGCCAAACACCTGTATCAAATACATTTTCTTGTTTTTTACCTACTTAATTATCTACTGTTCCCGCCCTCTCCAATTACCAAAGAGTCAACCTATTACCCATAATCCAGTACATGAACCTATACCCAAAAACGTACAAATAAACTTCTTCCAACTTCTTTTGTCTCCACGTGCCATTCACGTGTGTAACACTACTTCACGTGATTTTAAATATACGTGGACCAATAAGAGAAGCCCACGTCTCAGGTATGTACGACAAAGAATAATCTTATCGCTGTTTTTGGATATGCCCTTCAATATTACGACCTTGCCCCACATTTTACTGGTATACAACCCCGTATATCCTTTTTCAGGTGTCAGTTCACATCCCCTTTTTATCTTCTTGAAAAGCTTTTCTTTTCTTTTTATATTTTCTTAAAATTATTTGGTACCATATATAATCAAAGACAAATTCAAAATTCAAAGTTTATAAATTCCTAAAAATATTGATTCAGACAGACCAAGAAAGATCAACAATAACCTCAAATTAAAATTGAATTAAGAGTCAAATATTTATAAGATGTGAGTGAATTTCTTAATATATATATATATATACACATGATCCGAACGAAAATTACCGAATTCACTTACTCTTAAATGAGTATAGCACTCTGAATTCGCGTATGACATTGATTAAATTAATTCAAATTTGTATCACGTAATGCCAATTAAAAAAAAAAAAAACTTTACCTATTTAGAAGTTTTTTCTTGCCAAAATTTAAACTTAAAACCTCTGATTTGTTTGAAAAAGTTCACCCATTCAACTAAATCCTTGATAGTAAATCTTTTCACTTCTTTATTGGAACATAAAACCACACTTCTTCTTATTCTAGGTGCTGAGGCTGGTTGGGGTTCAATTATGCAAAAATTAATACTCCACAAAGGTATTATCCGGATAATGATTACAATATGTGAATTATTGCAAAACCACACTTTTTAATATTCTAGGTGCCGAGGTTGGTTTTCTAGAGCTATTTGCATTATTAAAGAGTAGATAATATATAATATGAATTATTATTAAACCACACTGTTTCCTGTTCTAGGTGTAGAGGATGGTTTGGCTTTTGAAAAATTTATGCAACAATCATGATACAAAATTATTATATACTCCCTCCTCAAATTATTTATCGCGCTTTCTAAAAATTATTGTCTTAATTCATTTATCATTTTAAAAGTTTAAGTCAAAATTTACTATTCTTTCATTTATCCTTGGTAATAATTATCTTTGAAGACTACAACTATCTGAATAATTCTGAGACGACACATAAATAAAATAAATATTAACTGAAGAGAGATTATGTCTTAAGATATAAATAAAAGTACAATAATCAAAACCTCTACTAATTAGTATTTTTTAAGGATCGTGTAAAAGATAAGCACGACAGCTAATTTGATATGAAGGGAGTACTAGTTATGAATTATAAGACCAAAAATAACTCATCTAGTCTAGTTTAATATATTGCTTTCACAGTGATTTCTACTTTTATTTGAAGTTTACATCTTTAGTCATATACGAAAGCATATGCCTTATATCAAACTCTAATAAAACAAAATGAGACTCGCTGTAATTTTTACCAACAACAAAAATAGTCAAATGACGTGTTTACAAAGAGACAGCATTTTGTATTATATAGTTAAAAATATATTAAAATTTTATTAAATTAAATTCTATAATAAAAGCAAAAAACCTATTTGGCTCCATAGATAAATATAGTAAATCATTCTTTTTCGGAAGGAAGTAGCTTCCTTTCGAATATTCTCTTTTAAGTTCCTATCTTTATGTCTTAACCCCTTTAACTTCTCCCTCTATATATAACCAAACCCTCAATCATATCTTTTCCTAAATTAAACCTTTAAAACATACTTCATTTCATTTTTCACAAAAACTGAAGCAACAAGAAAAAAAAAATGTCTGGAAATATCAGAATGAAGAGATTTACTGACCCGTTTAGTTACCTCAGCAGCGGCAGCGAACACAGCGCTGATAACGACGTCGTTTCGCCAAGCTTTTCAGGTCTCATTTTTGGTTACCCTGATGACGTGGAAAATGATGATGATAATAATAATAATAATTCCGATACTACTACTGAGCTAGACGAGCATGTATTTAATGAATCAGTTGATGTTTCTGATGAAGAAGAAGACTTTTCGCACGTGATTTTTCATCAAAGCGATACAGATTTGTTTCGTAACGTGCTTTATTCACACGTTTACAAAGCGCTAGAAGTTTTTTCATGTTTGAAATCGACGAATAAATCGGTTTTACGAAGGAATGTAATGATTTTTTTAAGAGATTCAGGTTATAATGCAGCTATATGTAAAGCAAAATGGGAGAGTTCAGGTGGACTTACAGCTGGAAATTACGAATTCATCGACGTTGTGAAATCGGATCAAAAAACTCGTTACTTCATCGATTTAGATTTCGCATCTGAATTCGAGATCGCGAGACCGATGAAGTTTTACGAGAGGTTGTTAAAGTCTCTGCCGAATGTCTTTGTCGGACAAATCGAAGAATTAAAACTTATATTGAGGATAATGAGCAATGCCGCAAGGCGATCGTTGAAGAGTAGAGGATTACATATTCCTCCTTGGAGGAAACACCGTTTCATGCAAAATAAATGGCTCGGTCCGTACAAACGGACGTCAAATCACGTCCCGTTAGGAAACACTGCGGCGTTATTGTTGCCGCCGTTAAAGCAGGCAAACGCCGTGAAGTGTAGATCTGTTGGCTTTGATGCTGCCGTTAACGGTGGTTTTTGGTTACCGGCGGTGAGACGGACGAGATGACTTAATTTTAATTATATATTAGCATTAGGAGTTTTTTTTTTTGTCGCTTTGTGTTAACAAAGAAATGTCGTTTTGTTACCATTGTGAAAGAGATAAAATGATTATCCTACATTGCGTAACGCCGCAAATCCCGATTCTATCAAAATTAAGAGCAAATTTGAGTCAAACTATAATGGAAAGGTTATATTTGGATCGAAAATATAACAGAAGAAGGGGTGTGTTTCATGCCGAATAAATGGCTACGGACGTGGAATTTCATCCTGTCGGGGTTGAACACTCTGTTGTTGTTGTCGTTGAAGTAGACGCAGCAGCTGTCCTTTAGGTGTCAATTGGATAATCTATTTACTATGCAATAATTCGCAAATAATAGGAGATTGTAAACTGCGGGGAGCTCCGACTGAGAAGGCTACTGATGAGGGGATTCAATCCCAAGTCTTCCAAACAGCTCATCAAACCAACTCAATCCGACCGTTGCGGGTTTAATAATCAATCTTAATTATATCAGCATTTTTTTTGTCGTTTTGGGTCAACATAACGTTGTTTTGTTACCAATGTGAGGGATAAAATGAGTATCCAACATTGTGTAACGCGGCAAATACTCATTGTCTACTTTTGTTTATTTTAGCAAAAGTTCCACGTGCTAACAGATCACGATCTTAGGACCGCTAGATGGTCAAATTAGATTGATCCAATGGTCACTATTTTTTTTATTGTAATCACTATGGTGGTGAAGTATATCTAATTGATTGATGGGCCAATGTAATAAATTATCTTATCCAGGGGACCCACAAAGAAGATATTGATGAGGTTGACGTGGCAGTATTATTTGAGAGTCCTTTTTTTATTTTTTTTTATTTAATGCATGACTTTTAAATGTGATCCTTCTATAGTTTAAAGAACCGAAATAAATGAAAGTTTTAAATTTTGGGCACAAATTGGATAAGTCATAAGCTCATACGTCATACTCGTAAGTCCGATTAAAAAAAAAAAAAAAAAAGATAAATCATAAGTGATCTGCTAACTTTAGACAGTAGAATACGACAATAAAGACGGATGCAAAATGCCAGAGTTAATTTCTCAGATGGTCATTCAAGTTTAGAAATATTCTATAAAAATTATTTTTATTTTACTTAGGACAATAAGATCACTCATGTATTGCTATTTTCCTCAAAAAGTATGGAAACACTCAAAAGTTTCCTTCTCTCCTAATTGTATGCCACGTCATTAGAGCCTCATATTTTTGAATTAATAGACTTATTTAACTCATTAAATTCATAATTTATATCCAATCAACTATGACCAGGTTAAAATGCCATAAAGGAATAAACTAGCATGTAATCTAAATGAATTAGAATTAAAAATAAATTTTTTAAATCTATAGATAAGTTATAAAATTAAAATATAAAAAAATTAAATTTGAGTTACTTTAGAGCTTTAGTTCAATATATTGCTAGATATTAACATGACAAGTTAGAATATCTATAGCATAACATGAAATAAATTAAGAATATTTTATATTTCATATAAGATTAATATAATATTTCAAAATAAAAATAAGAATAATTATCTAATATTTTAAAAGAAGTATTATAGTAATGAAAATTCTATACCTTTTGCATGAGAAATAAAAAGACTTTGATGGTATGAAAATGGAAATGCCAAAAATTACACACTACATATATAAGAATAAACAACTAAAAATAAAGAGGAAAAATTTACACTAACTTTATTTTTTTAAATATACAATTTAATTAGATTTTTTAAAAGTTAAACCGATATGAATATAATCTATGTGTTATCTGTGTAATTCATTTAATGTGGAAAGAAAATGTAGTTTAATGTGGAAAAAAATATGCTATTAAAAAAAACTTGAATTTGAATAGAAAAATTAAATAACTTGAATTGTAATTTAAATTGAAAGATAATATATTTGAATCGAGATTAAAAAAAAAACTAGATTTGAAAAAATGGCATAATAAAAAGTATGATTTGATTCTTTTGCCGCTTTTTAACCAGATCATATTTAATTGGATATAAAATATGAATTTGGTTAAATGAGTTTGATGAGTTAAATATGTCTATTATTAAAATAAAAATGGGTTTCAGTGACATGGCATGCTAATTAGGAGAGAATGAGGATTTTGAGGTGTTTAGGTACTTTTTGAGGAAAATAGTGATACATGAGTGACCTTATTGTCCTAAATGAAACAAAAATAATTTTTGTAGGAAATTTCCTAAACTTGGGTGACCATCTAAGGAATTAACTCCAAAATGCAATGATGTACTGTGAAATAGGGACACCGGTGTTTACACCAAATCAATTGATGCATGACATGTGTTTGAATATGTGCAAGTCACTTGACCATGATTAATTAATGTATGTATTCACTTTACTAAATTACTTAAACTACGGTAAGTTATATTAATTTGATGTAATCACTCGGTGTGAGTACGAATTTGCCGTGAAATAGATGTATTCTCTTTTATAATAAGGACAATAGAACAGAGGCAAATCTAGAATGGGTCAAGTGAGTTGAGTTTTAAATAAATGGGTAGATTTGATTTAATCTTGAATTCACAACGTGGCAAGTTCAGAAAATGCCATACGACTGTTTTAAAGACTCAAACTTTACCCAGACTGGTTAGCCAAATAAAACGTCAAGGGTATTTTTAGGCCAAAAAACTAACGGAGGACATTTGTGAGCCGATTTCAGTACATTAGACGTAATTTTTTTGGCAATTTTTCGATGTTAAAACCGCATTTATTCCTTGTTTGATTTTTTTTTCTTAAGTTTTCCACTCGATGTCCAGTATTCATATTGGTGTTACAATTAATTCGAATTTGTATAGTACATGCAGAGACAAATCTTGACTTTCTAAAATATGGGTTCACCACTAAAAAAAGAGAAATTGTATTAAGTGAGAATTGATTCCTAGTCCTCTAGGTAAATAACTCAATCTTCAACCAAGTGCACAATTAGCCTTCTTATAGTATGAGTTCCAACATATAATATTATACTAATTTTAAAAAATATAAAAATAAAATCTTAATTTTACAGAGAGATCATGAATTCACGTGCCTCAGAATTAGCACACAAATTCACCCCGGGGTACATGACATACAAAAAGAAAAATTGCTTCGTATCAAGATTTTATTTTTCATATTTAGGGTTTAAATTTAAATCTCTGGTTAAATTTCCTCTTTTTTTTTTTTTTTAATACTAATCCCATTACAATTTTTAGTGATTATTTGGGTGAACTATTGTTGCTAATATAGTTAGGTTCATGTCACTTCTAAATGACAGCCAGGTGGGCATTGATTTTAAAAAGAGTGGTACTGGTGATTTTAATTGGATAATGTTTTTAATCTTTCAAGAGATTAGATATCTTGATAAGGCTATGTCTATTTGTCCTTTGAGTGGAGTTGTGGGCTATTATTTGGCTGACCTTTTCTTGTAATGTTTAGGGCTATTGTAGTAAGTCGAAGTGACCTTTTCAGGGTGATATTCTGATGCTTTAATTTTCTTTTATAAATCATGTCCCATTCAATATTTAGTGATTTGACTAATTCAGATTCATATCGAGTAGTGACTATTAAAAGAGGAAGACGCTCTATCTACAAGATGCTTCATCATTCCTAAAGCTAGAATCCAGAGGCAGAGCCATCATAGTAGTCTTGACAAAACCCCACATTTTTTACACAAAACCTATATTTATGTTTTAAAAAATTATTTATTATATACAAATAATTAATAAATAATTTATCATGAACCCATTATGCAAGAAGAATTGTGATTAAGAATCCATTAGCTAAAATTCTGACTCTGCATTTAAATTCAAACCCAAAACTTTAAGTTTAAGGATGAGGAAATCTTACCCAATCTCACCCAGCCCATTGGTTGTGAACTTGTGATGCTTTAAATTGTGTAATCTTAAAGCGATTTCGTAGTCCGATTTAATTATCCAGTATTTAACGCTCATTAGCCTGATTAATTTAGATCAGTGCCGAATGTATAGTAAAAAGGATAAACACTCTACGTTAAAAAATTCTCTATAACCAAAATTCAATTGTCAGACATTTAATTAAAATCTCAATCATCTTATTGCTCCTTAGCGATTAACAAGATATCTTTTCACTTTTAATAATTCAGAACAAAATTTAATGGAGAATTGGAGATAGATGGATTGGTTTCTCATGTGGGAAAAGCTTGTAGATAGGAACATACAAAAAGCTTACATGTGCCAAAAGTAATACTCCCCCTATTTCAATTTATTTATCTGGTTTTGACTAGGCATTGAGTTTAAGAAAAGTAAAAAAATATTTGAATCTTGTAGTGTTGGATTAAAGATATGTGAAATGTACCAAAATATTTTTTAATGCGTGATCTTATACATGTCATGTGAAAAGTTAAAATTAAAGAATTACTAAAAAAAAAAAAATCCTTTTTAAACAACTAAAAAGGAAAGTAGTACAAACAACTTGAACAAAGGGAATATAAATTTGACAATTTTCCCTGTTCTGTTGCATTTTCATTTTCTCCGTTGTGGCATATCAAACAAAACTGCTACTTCATTTTGGTATTTTTCTAGTTTACTGAATAGATACGAATCCATAAAATATAATTATCTAATTTTATATTAAAATATAGTTTGAATAGAAAACATAAAAATGTATTTGCATTGGCTGCTGGTTCTAATTAAATATACATTGACCTTGTCACACCCATCCTTCCATCTCTCCAAAAATAGAAAACAAAATAGATTGTTTGTCAAAGAAATATCCTTAGGTTTTAAGTATATTATATATAGCTCATTCCTATAACTATTAGTTACTCTCTATTTTGTATTTGTTATAAAATAATAAAGCTAGCAAGAACAATATTATGGAGAAAGAGAGAAGAGGGAGAATTCTTATTTCTCTTGAAGGAATTAATTTACAATGAAGGAGAATCTCTATATTTATAGGGTAAAGTGACTTGATCCCAAAGTCACTAACCCTAATATTTCTCCTAAAGATAGACATCCACAATAATAAATAATATTTATAACACTCCCCCTTGGATGTCTATTTGATAGATAATGTCCTATTAAAACCTTACTTGAAAAAAACTCGGAGTGGGAAAAATTAGTGAAGGAAAAAAAGAGTACGCATTTCTAATAATACGCCATTTGGTTTTCATTAAAAACCTTACAAGGAAAAATCCTCAAAAACCTTGAAAGGGAAAAAGAGTACAACGCCTATTAACTCCCCTGATGAGAACTTCAATCCAAAAACTTGAATCTTCACATCTCGATCTTGTGCACCATCTTCTCAAAAGTTTCGGTTAGAGACTTGGTGAATAAATCCGTCATATTATCGCTCGATAAATCTCTTGCACGTTGATATCACCATTCTTCTGGAGCTCGTGTGTGAAGAACAACTTTGGTGAAACATGCCTTGTGATTTTATGAATCCTCTCCTTAGTTGGGCTATGTATGCTAGTGCATCTTCAGTCTTTGAATAGAGTTGTATTGTTGAAATCACTCCAAGTGCATTCCTGACTTGCTTTATAAACAGATGTTATCTTTATATGATTTGACTGTCATGTAGAACAACATTGTATGACTATAATCCCTCATAGTCATAGCAAAATATATAAATGCATCAATTGCATAAAGATATGGCACTTCAGGACCCAAAAATTTTGCAAGTTTCTCATTTCAGCTTCTTTCAGCAGATAATCTATTTCTTTTGAAAACTCTTCAAGAGTTTCAATAATTCTCAAGTAATCAACTTGCACCAACAATATGACAAATTTTGATTTTCACAAAGACGTAAGGATAAATAGAGTCATTTGTGCCCTTAGTCAGTAAATATTTATTAAGGTGATAAAATCGCGTTCACCTTGCTTAACTTAATTCATATAAGAATTACGAACAAATTTCTACAATTTGTATATGCTTCGGCATTTAAAATTCTTCGGAATTTTCATATAATTTTGTCAAGTAATTCATATAGGTTGTGACAACATCTATTTCTATTTAAATGATATGACATCTTACGGTGGCCGGACAAGGGTCCAATAAACTTTACGATTACCAAGATTCATCATTTCACTTGATAATAATTTCTACGTTAGGATGCTTTAATAGGCGTAGAATTTAGATCCTCACAATCTTTTACAATATTGCGCTATATTGTACCAAAAATATCGTCGACGATATATCATTTGTATCGGTTCGCAATGTGACATAACTTATTGAGATCTCATCACTTCCATTATTTTTAGGTACCTAAATCTCTCATGAGGTTTCATGAAGTGTTATGTCGTAGGCTCTTCAAGAGCACATTGCCTCCTTAAAATGATCATTAATCATTTGCACCTCTTTCTTTTCAATGATTATTGCGTTTGGAACCGATTAGTCTATCACACTTCATGCATGTTGTAGACTTTGTCCTTCAGGGACATGAATTTAATAGGAGCATTTTGTAGCTGAAATTAGAAATTAATTTTGGGTCAGCAAATGCTTCTAGCATTTGAATTGAATTATCCTTTTAATGAGGATCACACTAATGATAATTCATAACATATTCTTCAACTGCTTATTCTCTCCCCCTTATGTTAGAAAAACTAACATATATCCCATCTTCTTTAGGGGAATCCATCTTTGTGCATCATGGTAGATTAATTAATCATATACCACACATAAAAAACTGTTAGATGGAAATATCTAGTTCCTCACCCTGAACCAATTGTGAGGGGAGAATTTATCATAATATATTGGTCTGAAGCATACAAGTGATGCTAGTATCATATCTCATACTAGCACATGAAGGTTTGTTCTCGAAACAATAGTTTAGCTATTTATCAAATATTGAAGCCAAACCCGGCTTGGATATAAACCGGCATTAACAAGATGAATTATCTTGATTACATAATCTGAAAATTGTGCTCTCAACTCAATTATTTTGAGCAAGTAACTTTGCATATGTCAAATTGCGGGTTGACAATAAACACACATGTGACCGTCTTAAGATTCATCTATTTAAGACATCACATAACAAGTGAACGGGCCCATATTTACCTTTTATATTTTTTCAGAAATTTAGAATTCAATCCCAACATTAGCAGGCAATCAACTTATCATGAGAACAAGCAACAAAAATAATTCCTTGAAGGATCTTCTAGTTCTTCAATATATGTCAAATACTTAATTTGCACATCATATTTGAAATAAAAAACCGCTCATGCCAACTAATAAAATTATCTATACTAGTAAACTTCAGGTTTACCATGCCCTGTGCTATTTGTTTTATTAAACTTCTAGTTTACTATGACATAAATTATTTTTGTACCAATAAACTTCTAGTTTATTGTGGCATGCAATTCATCGTGCTTATATTTGTAGTACAAATCGGGTAAACTTTCATATTCATATTTCTTTTCCACTATGACATTTTGAAATATTTAGTCCTCCAATCATTTAAATCTTCAATATGATAACCATTACTTTAGTAAACTTCGGGTTTACTACTTGTATTTCGATCATAACAACTTTGGAGATAGGATGAATGCCATAATAATAAATAAACTCTTCAGAGCTTTCAATTTATTTTTCATAATCGATATTTTGGACAATATATGACTCTTGTATATAAACAATTAGGTTCTTACGGACCTTGATTATTCAAGTACTACCAAATATTGCTTAGATCGGTGTCTAGAAAGAGAATTTGATTAGATATTTATGATGTCATGAAAGAAAACGGTAGCGAGTGGACATTTAGAAATAATAAATTCATAATTGAATTTTAATCTGAACTTGCTTTGAGAGTTATTCATATCTTCAAATGAAATGACGTACGCAAAGTAAAATAAATACACATTAAATATTAGTACTATTAGAAAGTACAAAGTAAAAACTAAGTAATATAACAAATCAATGGTTATATTCTGACAAGAACCAATACAGACATGTGATATCAAATGGACTAATGAATATAGTACAGTTTACACGCACACATGCAAAACATTCTTTGGCTGTGGATATACACTATAAACAAATAGTGATAGCCATAAAATAAAAATGCACAGAGACTATAAAACTTATAAAGAAATGGTTTAAGATATATTTCACACCTTTCCTCCCATAATTTCATAATGCTCTAATTAACAAAGTGATGGACACTTCCACGTCATATACTTAAAGTTTCGAGTCCTTGTTTTCATCAAATAGAATTACATCCATCTTGATAAATTTTCATCAATATGATAAAAAATAATGACTGGTTAATAAATCGTACTAGTATACAATAATTCACTTTTCTAACTTTAAAAGATTTGCATACATATAGTACTCTTTAAACAGAATCCTTTTATGATGTATCGAAGACTTAACATAATAATATTAATTTAATGAAATTGGGTAGTGACCCATATCTTATAAACAAAGGATGAAAAAAAAAATATTATGGTTCTAATTAATGTATCTAGTGCCTATGTAATTTAGGCTCAATCCAAAACAACAAGACGTACTACTCGTGGTTTACACGTACCTTAATATTCAAAAAACAAATAATAGCTGTGCACTTGATTTTGACATATTATTAAGAATATGCACTACATGACATATTGGTGTACTTCCTCGAGGGAAAAATATGTAAATTGTTATTTCCTTCAGGAAAATTAAAAACATACAGTAGAAAACATTCAACAAGATCTGCCATCTTTTGCCTTAAAATAAAATTGACCAAGATGTCGCTACGTACGACAAATACGTGCAATGACTTTATACCACAAAATAACATTTATATTCTTTGTTATTTTATCTCTTCAGGAGGTGTTGTGGTATTTCTTCATTCACTTCGGGAAATGAAACTGGTCACTTAGATGCGCTTTATATATTCAATAGCTTTTTTTTTTCCAACCACAAGAAAATATTGCTTCAAATTATTTCTCATATATCGTACAACTTCTTTCTGCTTTAGGAGAAAATTTCAAAGCTTTACTTCTTAAGGAGTAATGCAAAGTTTAACCACTCAAGAGTAAAGTTAGAAGTTCTACCAACTTCGGGGGTAAATTTAAGAGTTAACTACTTCAGGAGCAAATTTCAAAGTCTTACTACTTCGGGAGTAAACTTCATATTTACTAATCCAAGTGTAAATTTTAGAGTCTTACTACTTCGGAGTAAACTTCGATTTACTACAAGTAAGGAAATTCGAATATTTCTTCTCAATTATTCTACTCTTCCGGAGGTGAGTCGTGATATCTTCACAACCAAGTACATGTTCGTATTTATAGGCTTTACAATATTGTCACATTCACTTCAGAGAATGAATCTGTATTTGTAAGTTGTTTCACTCACTTCAGGGAATGGAACCAAATCACATGGACTTGCCTCAACCACATCAAAATTACGGAACTTACAACTTCTTCTTATGATGTTGCTACTTGAGGGCAAATCGAGGCATGTATATGGAGATTTTTCTTTAACATATCTCCCTTATAATCGAATAAGCCTATGAAAATATTACCACTTCTCGTGGTTGTAGACATAAATAAATTTATTCATAACATGACTTAAGAAATATTGTCACAATCACATGCATAAATATAAAATTATCAAGTAAAAACATGATTTAAATATTGTAAATATTGAATATCGGAGTCATTGCATTTTCACCTTTCACGAGAGTAATTAAATCTTCATGATTAACATGAATGAATACAAATAGTAGATGTATCTAACAGTACCTTTAAGCAACTCATTATAAGGGGAAATATTGAAGTCCTTGACATGCATGCAGTAACATAATATTAAGGACGTACCTGGGCTGCCAAAGCGGAAAACAAACTTGAAAACTGATTAAAACCAAACTGTGATGGCGGCTGCCATATCCCTTGGACTGGTTCATCCTTCTTATCATTAGCTATATGTATTTATTTGCATCTTTACCTAAAGATGCAATGTTTCACCTTTTTTTATTTTACGATTCAAAGCTTTGTAATTGCTAGGTAGCGGACTGAAAAACACTCGGCGGTTTTACAATATTGTCTAATTTTTTCAATTGGCTAGAGACTCGTGCTGATAACGTGTTATAAAATAATAAAGCTAGCAAGAACAATATTGTGGAGAAAGAGAGAAGAGGGGAGAGTTCTTATTTCTCTTGAAGGACTTAATTTACAATGAAGGAGAATCTCTATATTTATAGGGGAAAAGTGACTTGATCCCAAAGTCACTAACCCTAATATTTCTCCTAAAAATAGACATCCACAATAATAAATAATATTTATAACAGTATTTTCTTTTTCAGAGAGGGTGCGATGATGGATTAGATACAACTAATGAATAATTATCCATTAGGGCTCCATTAGGGTTGGATAAACTTAAAAATGCGCATAGGGCTCCATTAGAGTTGGATAAACTTAAAAATTCTCATATTTGTATCTGAATTTGGTGACAAGAATCTCTTACTTAAAAGTATTTAATATTGAAATATATTGAATTCAAATTAGAGCTGTCAAACAGGGAGGTCGGGCTGAATTTAGACATCAAATTTGGTTGAGATACTCTAGCTGCCCCAATTTATGTTTCATCTTTCCTTTTTCGTCGGTCCAAAAAATGACACATTTCTATATTTAGTAAATAATTTAACTTTAAACTTTTTATTTTACCCTTATGAGAGCCACACAAATATATATGACTTATTTCAAACCACAAGTTTCAAGAGTTTTCCATTCATTCTTAAACTCCAAACTCAGTTAAACACATTCATATAAATTGGGAAGGAGGAAGTAATAAAAAAGCGGTCAACAAGTTTATTTGGACTAAATGAGCTGAATCAAGATGAGCTAAATAATGAGGCATAATCAAACCCACCCAACTTTTACCAAGTTTTAGTTTCTTAGTTTTCTTATAATTTGATTAAATTATCTAAAAAAATTCTTCTTATTATGACTATATATAACATAACCAAAAAAAGAAAAATACATAATTTCTCATGGGTTAATATAAACTAGCAAAATGAACCCAATTTTTAGATGTTGAATTAGATAAGGGCAAACGGGTTAAGTTGACAATGATTCACCCAAACTTGAACGAGTTGGGCAAGCCATTTTTTTATGAGTTAACTTTGCCAATATAATTCAAATAGAACATAATAGTTAATTAACGATTCATACTTCCGATCCCAAACTATTGGTACTACGATCATTGGGGGAACAATACCCAAAAAAAAAAAAAAAAAAAAAAAATACATAATTTCTCATGGGTTAATATAAACTAGCAAAATGAACCCAATTTTTAGATGAACTGAATTAGATAGGTCAAAACGGGTTAAGTTGACAATGATTCACCCAAACTTGAACGAGTTGGGCAAGCCATATTTTTATGAGTTAACTTTGCCAATATAATTCAAATAGAACATAATAGTTAATTAACGATTCATACTTCCGATCCCAAACTAATTCAGTTTGAAGTGGATCGACATCAACAAGATGAGCACCTTCTGCATTGACAGAATGTGATGAAATCACAGCTTTTAAATATTTTCAGGCATCAAACAGGCAGTTTACTGTATTTCTACTTGATTTCAAATGTTTCAAGTCCAAAAAAAAAAAAAAAAACAAAAACAAAAAAAAAAAAAAAACAAAAACAAAAACATTGCTCATGTACCCAGTACCCTCACTTAGAAGTTCACAATCTAATTTACAACAAATGCAGCTCATTTCTCCAGTCCTGCAACTGAATCAGGAAACAAAAGGGACAACGAGTCGAAAGCACATCCCGTATGCCCATGTTTTTATCATAGTTTACAACATAGGCAAATTCAAGATCTAGAGTCGGTGAATTCAGAATTAGTTTATCACATGATATGTACGCATGTATTTTCTTTTTGCATATGTATGCATATACTTCGACCTAAAAGACGGAACACGTCTTAGATCCGCCACAAGTTTTACAAACATGTGTGCAATATCTTAGTTCACAACGAGACTTGGTCCATGCCCCTTGTTATCTTCATAGTTGTTTGAAAATGATAAATTTTCTCGAATATCATCTGCAAGTTTCAGGGCCTCGTCTGACTTCAGCGAACATCTAGTCAAGCTCTGTAAACATTCAATTTTATCAACTACTGTCTAACAACCGTTTTTTTTTTCCATAAATGAGGAACTTGAAAGGAAATTACTACCTCAGAAGTCCATAGGCAATCACTTGCTTTACGTGGAATTATATGAAGATGGGTCTGAACTTGCCATGCCAAAAATAAATCATCATAAGTATAAGCATTCCTAAGTAGATACTAGCTATTAAAGCAAAAGCACACAAAAGAAGCTGCTTGGGTCGATACTGGAACCAAACTAAAATGCTTGCAAGTTTCGGGATCATACGTGATATATAACCTGGCCAGCAGCCGCCCCATTGTTAACTAACAGGTTGAATGAATCTGCACATTTCAAACCTTCGTGAATAAAATCATACCATAATTATGAAATTTGGGCACGGGATTTTTTTTTTTTTTGGGGGGGGGGGGGGGGGGGGTGGGACGGGACATAGTTGGCATGGTAAAGCAAATCACAGTGTTGGTACTAACATATGATAATATGATATTGATGGACACATTTCAGTAAAGTACAACGGCGATAAATTTAAACTTGGTAAAGTTTGTTGTGGCAAGTCAAGAACAATTCGTAGTTAAAACTTCAAGGAGAAACCAAGGAACTAGATATTTTATAAAAAAAATCGGATCAAAGAAATCATGTGTTTTCATCTTTGCTTTGAATCCTCTCCTCCTATTTTCCTTTCACTTCTTCCTCTCAAGATACTGAACCGATCTTCTTTGATAAAGGCACATAAATGTGTTTAGTAAAAGAGTTAGGTTAGCCATCAGTCCACCACCAAGGTGACAATTAGACTAATGGCGGGGAAGTTTTTTCTTTTGAGATTTTAAAAAAAAAAAAACACTAGTGTTGCTTGTGCCACCACCAATACAATTCCTACCCCTAACCATTTCAATCATCTCACTACCATTTTCTGCAATATGCGGCCAAAAGTTGGTGAATTAATACATATCTTCAACACTTAAAAGGCTTAAGCATTTCTTAGCATAGTTGGTTGATGCTTAATTGTTGATGTCAACAATCCGTATCTGGGGGATTACCAAACAGGAAGAAAATTAATTGTCATGGCGATCTAAACTCAAGAGCTTACTCCAAATAACACAAAAGGGGAGAGATCTTATACGTCTTGTAAGCATATACGGTCAGACCTTTATATAACAACTATCCTACATAACAACATTTCACTATAACAACCATGTTTTCTGCGGAACCGATCTTTCCTGTTATGTTATATTATACGTATGTTCTTTCCTGCATTAACAACGTTTCGTTTGAGGCGAGGGTCTATCAGAAACAGCCTCTCTACCCTGCAAAGGTAGAGCTATGGTCTGCGTACATCATACCCTCCCCATACCCCAGGGATTACACTGGGTATGTTGTTGTTGTTATACTATATGTTCCTTATAACAGCATTTTGCTATAGCAGCCAAAAAATATCATAACAAACGACGTTGTTACGTAGGGGTTTGACTATAGCTTATACACAAGGGTTCAGTATCCAAATAAACTGCACCATTTTGAGAAAAGAACCCTATTTTTCATAATTGCTTGGTTACCACTTAAAATCACAAAACACAAAGGACCTGATAGCAGATATCACGATAATAGAACTACTAGCAGCACAATCAATACAGTTAAAGAAACATACATATGTTTCCCTAAAGGGATCAAAGAGGAGAAAGAAAAACAATATACATATGGTATAAAGCAACGCAAGCATGATTCGTCATCAACAAAAAATTAACATACCACAACCAGTGGCTTTCATGACTGCACTGCTAATCAAAGGCACTTTTGAACACATGGCAGCAACAACCTGTAATTAAGTGCAAAGTGTTCTCATCAGGAAACATGTAGACTGGAGTCCGGTAAATTCAAAGAGATAAAGCAAATATTTAACCATGCTGTGAAAGCAGGCAAGCAGCTGGGATTTTTAATTAAAGCAACCTAAAAGGTAGTATCCGTCCCAATTTATATAAAGGTGTTTGACTGGGCACAAAGTTTAAGAAAAAAACCAAAGACTTTTGAAACTCGTGGTCTAAAACAAGCCTGAGATATTTCTGGCTATAAATATTTTCATTAACGGTATAATAAGAAGTTTAAAATCAATTACTAAATATAGAAAGATATCATTTTTTTGGGATTAACTAAAAAGTAAAGAGTATCACATAAAACAGGGCGAAGGTAATAACATCTTTCATCAGATTATAATAATGTAAATCTTATTTCGAAAGAATATAATTCTGAATGACTTTAGCTAATGACTATAAGACTTTCAAAGCAAGCAGAAAAAATGGCATGCATGTCAGTTTTCAGGTTTTAAATGGTAAAGCACAACCAACTCCTCAGGTACACAATATACGGTCCTAATTCAAGGGCAGAAACAGCTCAAACCACACTTAGGTTTTAGAACTTATTAATGTAGTCGTGAAAGCGGGAATAAGTCCAGTCAACAGGACAAGATGATTGTATTATAAAAGGTACAAGACTTGCCACATATAAGACGTTATTGAGAATGTACTGACAAATTATGTAGCAGATTCTAGTAGAACACTGGAAGCATCTTAACACAGACACTGAACGGGAAAAGAATCATATCACTTTGGCTCATGCATTGGGCAGGGTACATAATGAAAATGACCTTTGAAATTCCAGTTACTTTTTCCTTTTCAAATCTTGATCCTGATCAATTGATTCTTTGTTAACTTAAAGGAGAAAATGACAAAATGGTCTTGTATTTTGAGAGTAGGTTCGAGATAGTCCCTTAAGTATGCACTTAACAGATTTGATCTTTTAAGTTTGTCAAAAGTTGACAGTTTTAGTCTCCGCAAATATTTACCGAGTTTTAGTCTCCGCAGATATTTACCGAGGTCTGTCTGTTAAGTTTGTCAAAAATAGTGGAGATCTTTTTAACTACAAAAATACCAAGAAAGTCTCATCAAATCCTAAATATGCAACACAACTAGACACTAGAAAGATATATAAAAAATAAAAAAAAGCAGAAAATAACCTCAAAAAGCTACACCGGACTCTAGAAATTAATTAAAAATAATAGAAACTACAAAAAATGTACCTCTAAATGTGAGTTCCCGCTAATTTTCCTTTTTTTCACAGTTCTCGTCAAATCTAAGAGACAAATTTGACTAAATATTTGATGGAGACTAAAAGTGTTATCTTTTAGCAAACTAAAGGACCAAAACTGTTAAGTGCATACTTAAGGGACTATTTTGAACCTACCCTCAAACATAAAGGACCATTCTTATCATTTTCTCTCTCAAAGAATCACATTAGTACATGGGCTAAAGGAACAGAAAGATCAGGCTATGCAGGAGAAAGGGAAGAAGTAACAACAGTATGTGCTAAGATATCCAATTAAGCCAAACATTAAGGTATATGACCTATGAAGAAAACAACTTACTGATGGTGGAGTTTCTTGCAAAGAAGAAAAATGAGACTTTGGGATGACAAGTGAGTGCCTGCATGGAAAAGATATGGACATTATTGGACTATATACATTCATACAAAAGATAATAAGGTTAATCACGCTTTTTCCAGCTATGCTTATTCGGTGAACCAAGATGAATAAAACAAACTATGGATTGAAATATTTACATGAAGCTTGCTTCTCAGCGGAAGTTCCTCAAAATATAAGTCCAGTCAGCTATTATTTGACCCATGTGAATAAATCATCTTTAATTAGGATACATACGAAAATAGAACTCAGCATACGTGTTGTCGTAACTTCTTTTTTCCCTTTCATATGTGGGGGAAATAGAGTAAACCATTCCATTTATCAGAAAAAGGGTAAAATGGTTCAAGAACATGTGCGATCATATTTGCAGGTCAGATTTCAGCAAACACATCAAAACAGATCAACTAAGGGTGTGTTTGGTACGAAGGAAAATGTTTTCTTGGAAAGCATTTTTCAGGAAAATAAGAAGTTTTCTTACTTATTTTCTAGTGTTTGGTAAGAAGCAAAAAATATTCTCTCAAAAACTTTTGTATATAATCTATTCAAACACTATAGGGTGGGGTGGGGTAGGGGAGTATGGTGGTGGAGATGGGGGCAATGGAAGGTGGGGTGGGGGTGGGCAGGAGACAATTAGCGTGGAATGCTACTCAAGAAACTTGTTTTCCCTTCTTCCCACTAGGAAAGTCATTTTCCTCATTTTTAAGGAACTTATTTTTCTAGAGAAAAAGTTTTTCAAAATTTTGACCAACCAAACATAAAAAAATTGAAAAACATTTTCTGGAAAATGTTTTCCTCCATACGGAACACACCCTAAGTTGAAATGATGCATCTGCTGTCAAAAAATAAAGATCTTCCAATGTCAAAATAGCAAAAATATATTCAAAAGATGCTGAAAAAGATAATGGTTGCAAGAAGATACCTTACCCAAAACACAATGGGTTTGCGTCCAAAATGCAAAGGCATACATCATCTTCATAGACCTGTAGTTAAATCAAACTGCACCAAGAATTAGAAAGGTGGCAACAAACAGAGGCATGTTTGACATCATTTACCCTTCTATCTCTACCCTTTGAAAATCACAGAGTAAAGCAAATTTGTTCTTCTGGCAAAGAATTAAAAAAACAGCAAAAATTTGTTCTTCTGGCAAAGAATTAAAAAAACAGAGAGAAATGGACATGACAGCAATATATCTGTAGTAAATAATTTTTTTGTTACCCTGTCCGACCCAATTTATATGAAGGTGTTTGACTGGGCACGAAATTTAAGAATAAAAAGAAGATTTTTGAAACTTGTGGTCCAAAATGAATCATAGATGTTTGTGTGGCTATAAATCATGTTAGGGTAAAATGGGAACTTTAAAGTTAAATTGTTACTGTCATTCTTTTTGGGACTACTTAAAAAGGAAAGAGTGTAACATAACGGGGGAAAAAAGGCAGTATTGTCTACCTTTCGACAATTCATTTGCAAGTACAGAATGTATAAGAAGAAAAAATTGGAAGAGCCCGGAACCATTTCAACTCCCTTTTTTTAAAGACATCATGGTATCGGACTATCGGAGCCAGCTTGCGTACTCCTGAGCTAAAGGGTAATTTACGCGCTCTTCCACTAACCTCAGGGTACCTATTACATCCTACCAGAAAAGATATCGGGCAACTCTGCCCTACAAGTGTTAGGTAGAGGGGGAAAATTCACTTAGTACCGCCTCAACTGGAATTCAAACCTTGGTGCCAAGGTCGTTACTCCAACTCATTGATTGTTAGGCCCTCCCATTGGGGCATCCAGTACAATTATTTTTCACGAGTCAATCAGTAGCTATCATTGTAATTACGTCTCTCACAAAATGTCTGCAACTTTTTATCACAATCAAATTCTGTTCTTAGACATCAGACCAAATCAAGTTTTGATAACTAAATTCAACAGGTAAGAAGATAATGAACATATTGTGCTTTGTCAATACTTACTCCCTTCGTCCCAATTTACGTGGACGCTCTTTACCTTTTTGTCAATTCCAAAAAGAATTACACCTTTCTATATTTAGTAACAATTTGACTTTAAACTTCCCATTTTACCCTTAATGAGATGATTTATGGTCACTTATGGCTTATTTTGCACCACAAATTTCAAAAGTATGTCTTTCATTCTTTAACTCTGTGGCCAATCTAAGACCTTCCCAACCCTCAGGGGTTGGCCTGGTGGCAATTGACTTGAGCCTTGGGGTGCTCCCTTTCAAGGTCTCAAGTTCGAAACCCGCCGGGTGCAAACAATTTCGAGGGCCATCGGGGAAACCCAATTACCCGGGTGCACTTGCGGGAAACTCTTGCCAGGAACTCGTGCACCCCCGGATTAGTCGGGGCTCAAAGAGACTCGGACACCGGTGCTTATTCAAAAAAAAAAAAAAAAAAAAAAAAAATCTAAGACCTTCCCATAAATTGGGACAGAGCGTAGAGTAATACAAGATTTCAAAATCAAAGTTAGTAACTCTGAAGAAAATCTAGCTTGTGAAACTTGTCTTTCCGCCTATCAAGTTGTTTCCTTTAAGCATAACTCTGGTGCAATAAAATGGACCTTTGAGCCCAACATATCCTAAAAGTTTGCTCAAGAAATGAGGATTATCCAGGATCATAAAAGGAAACAACAACTCATTCCATTAACCAATGTGGGATACTCCAACAACCCCTTTTGCCCCCATGCTCATGAAGATGGAAATCTAAAGTGTGAGTAACATAACATGGTGCCGCAACATTAGGAAATACAAAAATAGGGTGGGTTCAATTTGAATACCATATAAAGAATATGGATATTGAGCTTAGCTTAACCCTAAAAGTTAGCTTAAGAAGTGAAAGATTGTCCAAAACCATATAACGAGCTAACAACTCATTCTATCAACCAGTATAGGATACTCTAACACTTGCCCCACCTACGGGGTGGATAACTCCAACAACAATGAAACTTGGAGAAGAGCTAATTGGCCAACTAATAAGTTTCACCCTAACATGTTTCTTTCTGATAACCATGGCGTCTGGTTTAACTTACGCGCACCTCGACTCAACTAATTCCACAGGAACCTGCCACTTTCCACCAACATAGGTACCGGGTGACTTTGTCCACCAAGGCTTCGACAACTGATATAAACGAGTTCTTTAGGTATCTCATTCTAATTTAGCTAAGAAATTCTTTCAGGAGACAACCTAATTTAGAAACAATCATGTTAGTCCCAATGTACCTAAAATGAGTATAATATACCCAATTATCTCTGCCTGTGGATGTAGGTCGATTGACCGAACCACGTTAAATTATCGCGTGTCTTTTGTTGTCTAATTTATCGTCTTTTGAGTTTTGCTTTGTTAGCTTCCGCATGAAACCTATTCATTTTGATCCTAACATCACGTCCACAGTGCCCAAAAAGGGATCATCATGTACCAGTGTTTGCAGGCCATTCAACTAAGTGAGAACTCGAAAAACATACTCTTTCCACTCATTAATTTGGCATTGTTCGACAGGAAGATTTCAAACCTGTAAGTTAAATATAGATAACATACCAGAACTACCTCTACCAAACTATTCTTCTTTTGTATTCAGTGTACTATAGTTAATAACGACTTACAAAATTGAAGGTGGGTTTTGTTTCAAAAACTGAAAAATCTATTTTTTACTTAAGAAAATACCTCATAATAAGATTATGTCAACTGAAAAAATATCCAATGTGATAAATAAATAAATAAAAAGACTGTATATTTTTATGGATAACAAACAAAATTAAAGGTGGGGTTTGTTTCAAAAAATTTGAAAAACTATTTTTAACTTACGTGAACTAAAAAGAATAAAAATATACAATTGACCCAAATTGATTAGTTTCAAACTAATTAAAGATAAGTACTAATTAACTCAAATGAGAAAACCCACTGTTCTAGCTTCTACTCATTAACAAGTGTAATTTCTATACGTAATGTCCAAATGTGATAAAAACTGAAATTTAGTACTATTTTTTTTTTCCTTAAAAGGATTGCTCATTATAAGATTATGACAACTGACAAACAATAAAAAATTGACCCAAATCAAGTGAAATTTCTATGCTATGTATGGTCTAAATTTGAGTAAAAAGCAGTCCATTTAAGAGGTGCTTGGCCTTATATAATCTCTAGACCCCCATAAGTTAAATATGGGTTAAAACACTTAAAAAAAAAAACTATTTTTAACTTAAGTGAACTGAAAAAAAAATAATATACAATTGACCCAAATTGATTAGTTTCAAACTAATTAAAGATAGGTGCTAACTAACTCAAATGAGAAAACCCACTGTTCTAGCTTCTACTCATTTCTATACGTAATGTCCAAATGTGATAAAAACTGAAATATAGTACTATTTTTTTTCCTTAAAAGGATTGCTCATTATAAGATTATGACAACTGACAAACAATAAAAATTGACCCAAATCAAGTGAAATTTCTATGCTATGTATGGTCTAAATTTGAGTAAAAAGGGGCAGTCCATTTAAGGCAGGTGCTTGGCCTTATATAATCTCTAGACCCCCATAAGTTAAATATGGGTTAAAACACTTAAAAAAAAAAAAAAAACTATTTTTAACTTAAGAGAAAACCCGCTAAAAAAAGACAGTACCTTTAAGGAAGGTGATTTGCCTCGAACAATAAGACAAAAGACACAACCAATTTCTTGATTATCTTCTTCATTTGTAGTTGAGCTACAATTGAAAGCTGTCAATTGAGAAGAAGAGGAACAATGAGTGGGAAAATGAGAAGAGATAAGAGAAAGACGACGCAGTGCAATTGCAGTTGCCTCCATTAAGTTAATTTGAAAAGGAAAAAATAGAATTTTGAGTGGAAATGTGTAGCCATTACTTGGTTCAAATGTGGAGAAAGACGACAAAGTGGGGCTTATTACACCGCAATTAGTGGTTGGCTCCGCCTTATCCACGGTTAAACACTCGTGTCCATTCCGACAACAACTTTTTTTTTTGGTTTAACAATTGGTTTTTGGATTTATGACCGTTTGGCTATGAGAATTTTTCACTTTTTTTCGGAAAACGTTTTTATTTTATTTGAAAATTAATGTTTGGCCATAAAATTTTTAAATATAATTTGGAATTTGAAAAATATTAAAAAATCTGTTTTCACTTTTTTCGTTTTCGGTATATTCAAACAATCAAATATTCTTTGCAAAACCTATAATCAAACAAAACTCCATGTTCAACTCTAACTCTAAAATTTCAAATAAAGTGAAAAATATTTGATTTTCATGGCCAAATGCCTACTTAGATTAATTTGATTGTGTATAATTGTAGTATTTAAGGAAAATACTCTCTCTGTCGTAAAATATTTATCGTCCTTATTAAAAGTTTTTGTCTCAAAATATTTGCCTTTTCATTGATCCAGGATAAAATTAAGTAATTTTTTCACATTTTACCCTTGTATTAGTTACACTAATGGGCTAATTTTGTGAGTTCACCTTCTAACATTGAAGATGTTTTATCATTAATGGAGTAAATATTTATTGAGGAGAGAGAAAATGAAATATGTTAAGAGGGTAAAATAGTCAAAATGCTGCCCTGTAAATGCTTTCTTAAGAGGCGTGTAATGAAAATTGCAACAAATATTTTGGATGGAGGGAGTATTAGTTTAGGAGATTTATGGCATGTTTGGCTAAGTTTCTAAAATCAGCTAATTTTGATAAGTGCTTTTCAAAAATGTGTTTTTGGTGAAAAGTTAGTTTGCGTTTGGCTAATCATATTGAAAAGCATTTTTGAGAAACAATTAGTATATTACCAAACTTTTAAAAAGTGATTCTAAATGTATTTATATCAAAAACATCTAGTGTGATCCAACCAATGGGGTATGGGAAGGGTATTAGAGTGTATGCGGACTTAACTCCTATACTGGGAAGTAGAAAGGTTATTTGTGATATACCCCCGGCTCAGAAAAAAGCATATCAAAGCATATCGAAATAAGCAATAGGCAAAGAACTATAAAAGCCAGACAAAGCCTTCTGAAGAAAAAAAAACAAGTAACTAAAACAGAATAATAAGACAATCAAAATACAAGCAACAACATACATTAAATGTAATCAAAGGACAAAAAATAAGAGAAAGACTACGACTGCTAGTACGGAAGGACAACCGAGACAATGATCTAATACCTATTAGCCTTCTACCTTAATATGTGTCCTTCACGGCCTCCTATTTAAGATCATGTCCTCAGTAAGCTGCAACTGCGTCATGTCATATCTAATCACCTCTCCCCATACTTATTCGGCCTACCTCTACGTCTCCTGAAACCATCCACAGCCACCCCTCACACCTCCGCACTGGCCGGTCCGTGCATCTCCTCTTCATATGTCCAATTCATCTCACAGTAAACTTGTTACATTTGTATTGAGTATTTTAAGTAAAAATGTATTCCATTTGTTTTAACTCATGTGGCGCAATTTTCTTAATAGTCCGTTTTAAAAAGAATGACATATTGTTATATTTAGAAATAATTTAACTTTAGACTTTCCGTTTTACGCATTTTATCCTTAATGAGAAGCTTTTATAGCCTACCCACATGTTATAAGACTCACAAAAACCTTTACCTTTTACACTTTTAAAATTACAAGTTTCAAAAAAAAAACTTCTTCTTAAACTTCGTGTCAACTTAAAATGTTACATAAATTGAAACGGAAGAATTACATTATTTATAAATTGATCAATTTTACATCTCAAAATGCTAAACTATAGAATTCATATAAGAGATAATTACCATCAAATGTTGTTCGGGTATCTAGTTGATCATTTTTGACCCAATTGTTGTTTTATTATCCGGTTTAGCCAACTTTGTATAAATCGTCAATCATAATATCTCTTCAGCCGAGTCCCTCAAAATTCAAGTCCTCTTACTCCTCTTACCTTCTTGGAAAGAGTTGTCAATATTTATGCCGATTGCTGCTCCCATGGCCAGTGCTCAACACCATCAATCTCCATCTTGATGCCCACATTATCTGATCCGATTGCGATGAATTATACATTAGGAAGACATCTTGAATATTGGGGCTTCATCTCTGTTTCTTTTCGATAAATGATTTTTAAGTCGTGTTTGTAGTTATTAACTTCTTTTTTTTTTTTTTTTAATTCCAGCGAATAAAGATAAAATAACTCCAATTAACTAAATGTTTTATGTGGAACGGGAAAAAAAATTCACGTAATCATTCCCCAACTATTATAGATCTGAAATCTACCTTAAAAAATAGATTGAAACTGGTTCGAACCGATTCAAGCAACTGAAAAATTAATGAAGAAGATCACTTCGTTCACCTTTAATTTTATGTATAAAAGTGTGGATATATTGTTTATACATTGTTATTCATGATTATACATAATATATTCATAATTCATACAATGTATATATAATGTATACTAGATGGAGTATGCCCCGTGCGCACTTTGAATTATAATCTATCTATGTGTATGTAGTTGTGTGTGTATATATATATATACACACACACACATATATATATATATATATATATATATATATAATATAACATATGTAGTTTGTCAACAAAATCCAAAATTTTATTATATTAGCGTTTGCTACGAATACAAAGTTTGCAAAAATTTATTAATACTTTTTAAAAGAAGGAAATTGTTTAAAAAGGTTTCCTCTCTTTGACAAAACAATTGCACTATTTAAGCATATTGATACTTTGAATTTTAATTCGATTAATTTAAACGGTGTAAAATATTCTATTGTTAATGTAAGTAGATTGGACCTAAACAATACTTATTATTTTTTATCAAATTTTGATTTGGATAATTCTAATTCAAATTATTAAATTAATTTTACATGTTTAAAACGAAACAAAATAGAAATTTGATTTTATATTTAAACAAAGAACTACTATTTTTTAATTTTTTGTGAATATTCTTGGTTTAGCTCATTTTATTTATCATGTTGTCTTTTGCCCTTTTTTTTTTTAAGGAAATGTCAATTAGAATTATAATTTGACTAATTTACCTTATTGATGATTTGATCTCCATTTAATATTATCTTTTCTACTACGACATTAGTCTCTTTTCACATTTATTAGAGTAAGAATAACAATGAAAAAGTAATTAAATTCTATCATAAAAATGAAAAAGTAATTAAATTCTATCTTATTTTAAAATATAAATATTTTAAGTATATTTATTTTAGTAAAAACATAACAAATAAATGACATAACCGAATAGCAAATACAACAAGCTGCTTAAATATCTAGATTAGATCTCGAGGGCTAACATAAGAAAAAAAAGAAAATTGTATGGTTTGCAGGGAGCTTACCTTTTGAAGAAAAGCAATAATATGGGGTCCACGTTTTTCTTTGTATAATAATTTCATTTTCTTCCGCTAAAAGTTGATACGCATGTGTTTAGAATGAATTTACTATTATTGACTTAAGGAGGATACTTTGGAAATTAGATGAATATTATTTGTTTTTTTTTATTTTTTTTTATATTGCTTGTTTTTTTAACATGGGGTCAACCTTTTTTTTTTTTTAATTAATATTGCTTTATTTTTTATAAATATGGGTCCACTTTTTTTTTTTTTTTTTTTTTTTTTTGTACATGAGTTGGAGGACGTTAGACGATCCTCCTCCAAACTCATGTTTCTTGTAATAGTACTCAGATTGATTGCATTCTTTAACTGTAAAACTGTCGTGATCACATTTATATTCGTTCAATTAAACACTGAAGATTATAGTGTATTTATATATATGTAGTTGCGTTTAGATTGTGATAATATATATATATATATATATATATATATATATATATATATATATATATATATTATGTTCAAAATATGATTAATATAACGAGTAGTTTAAAAAGCTCCGTATTATATTCATGTTTGCTACAAAAATTTATTAATACTTTTAAAAGAGAAGACTTGTTTAAAAAAAAACTATTTTCCTCTCTTTGAGATAAAATAATAGCAAGATTTAAGCATCGCCGATACTTTCAATTTTAATTCGATTAATTTAAAGGTATAAAATACTTATTATTTTTTATCAAATTTTGATTTGGATAATTCTAATTCAAATTATTAAATTAATTTACATGTTTAAAACGAAACAAAGTAGAAATTGATTTTCTATTTAAACGAAGAAATGCTATTTTTTAATTTTTGATAAATATTCTCGGTTTAGCTTATTTTACTTGTCTGCATGGTTTTTTAAGGAAACGTGAATTAGAATTATAATTTGACTAATTTACCTTATTCATTATTTGATCTTCATTTGATATTAATCTCTTTTCACATTTATTAGAGTAAGAATAAAAATAAAAAAGTAATTAAATTGTATCTTATTTTTCAAATATATATATTTTAAGTATATTTATTTTAGTAAACATAACAAATAAAAATATATATATTTTAAGTATATTTATTTTAGTAAACATAACAAATAAATGACATGGCGGAATAGCAAATACGGAATTAATTATTTTGAAGAAAAGTAATAATATGGGTCCATGTTTTTCTTTGCTAATAATTTCATTTAAAGGATTCCACTAATGGGTTAATATGCATGTGGCAATGAATCCACTATTATTGACTTGATGGGGATACTTTGGAAAAATATGAATATTGTTTGATTTTTAATATATGGGGTACGCACGTTTTTTTTTTTTTTTTTGACGTTGCCTTTTTTTTTTTTTTTTTTTAATATGGGGTCCACTTTTTTTTTTTCATGAGTTTGGAAGGGCGAGGTCCACTTTTTTTTCATGATTTTTAGTTTTTTTTTTAATATTGCTTGACGTTTTTAGTGTGGGGTCCACCCTTCTGTTTTTTTTTTTAAGTGATGACTACGAAGGGTGGGAAACCGATTTGTTCTATATAGTAGAAAAATAAAAATATAATAAAGTATTCCTATCTACTTTTTAGAAGAGTTGGTAATATAAAGTATAAAACGTCATTTTTTTAGCCTTAAATAAAAAATGTGAAAAGGACCTAGGATTTTTTTGCCCTTAAATAAAAAAAGTGGTGAGGAAATGAACACGGACGACGATCTTGCATCTCTATAAACACTTTTCTATATAGTAGTAATAGTAAAGTAATACATATAATTTTTTTATCAAATTTTTGATTTGGATAATTCTAATTCAAATTATTATATTAATTTTACATGTTTAAAATGAAACAAAGTAGAAATTTGATTTTCTATTTAAATGAAGAACTTCTATTTTTTAATTTTTTGTAAATATTTTTTGTTTAACTCATTTTACTCGTCATGTTGTTTTTTACACGATTTTTTAAGGAAACGTCAATTAGAATTATAATTTCACTAATTTACCTTATTAATTATTTGATCTCCATTTAATATTATTTTTTCTTTTATGACATTAATCTCTTTTCACATTTATTAGAGTAAGGAAAAAATGAAAAATTAATTAAATTCTATCTTATTTTAATATATATAGTATTTTAAGTATGTTCTTTAAAAATAATTTCATTTGCTCATTAACTAATGGGTTGATACGCATGTGTAAAATGAATAAATCATTCTTGATTTAATTGTTTGATTTTTTAATATAGGATGAACTTTTTTTTTTTTAACATTTTTTGTTTTTTTAATATGGGATTCACTTTTTTATTTTTTTTTTAATATTCTTGATTTTGTTAATATGGGGTCCACTTTTTTTTTTCCATGTTTTGAAGGTGGTGGGTTCCACTTTTTTTCTTCTCTTTTTTTTTTTTAAATGGTTTTTGGAGAAATGTTTAATATAATTGGGCTTTTTTTTTAATATTAGTTGTTGTTTAATATATATGGGGCCCACAATTTTTTTTAATATTAGTTGTTGTTTAATATATATGGGGCCCACATTTTAAAAAAAAAATTGGAACGGACGACATTTAATATTATTTTTTCTTTTATGACATTAATCTCTTTTCACATTTATTAGAGTAAGGAAAAAATGAAAAACTACTTAAATTCTATCTTATTTTAGTATATAAGTATTTTAAGTATGTTGTTGTACAATAATTTCATTTGGTCCACTAATGAGTTGATACGCATGTGGCAATGAATCCATCATTATTGATTTAATTGTTTGATTTTTTAATATATGATGCACTTTTTTTTTAACATTGTTTTTTTTTTAATATTGGATTCACTTTTTTTTTTTTTTTTAATATTGCTTGATTTTGTTAATATGGGATCCTTTTTTTTTCCCAACTTAGCAGGGCATTTAGAGAGGTGGTGGGTTCCATTTTTTTTAAAATCCATCTCTTTTTTTTTTTTAAATACTTGGGTTGGTGTTTAATATGCCCAATAGTTTTTTTTTTAATATTAGTTGTTGTTTAATATATATGGGGCCCACAATTTTTTGTATTTTAAGTATGTTACCGTACAATAATTTATTTTAACTTTCTACTATAAACGGGTTGATACGCATGTGTGCAATGAATCCATCATTATTGATTTAATTGTTTGATTTTTTAATATAGGATGCACTTTTTTTTTTTCATTGTTTGTTTTTAATATCTTCTTCTTTTTTTTTTAATATTGTTTGATTTTATTAATATGGATAAAAATTTTTTTTTCCCATGAGTTTGGAGGTGGTGGGTTCATACCTTTTTTCTTCTCTCTCTCTTTTTAATTTTTCATCGGTTGGTGTTTAATATGGGGCTCACATTTTTTTTTTTAAATATTAGTTGTTGTTTAATATATATGGGCTAAAATTGTTTAATGTTACTTTTATGAAACAGAGTATTTTGAAAATAAAGACACCTAAAACGTGAAGAAGGAGACATAGGGCCTGCCACAATGGACACGTGTAGAGTCAAAATAAGAGTTGAAGAATGATTTATTAATTACCCTCACTTTTCATTTTATTTGCGGAAATGCCTTGATGGACGACGATCCGTTCTCAAACTGGTGCTTCTATAATAGTTAAAAAATAATTGTTTGTAAGGGTGTATATGCAATGTATAAAAGTGTATATACATCATCATACATCATATTATACATAGTTACACTCCCTTATTCATGATCATACAAAATATATAAATAATTCATACAATGTGTATATAATGTATAATTGTGTATAAGGGTGTATATGAAATGTATAAAAGTGTATATACATAATTATATATCATATTATACATAGTTACACACTCTTAATCATGATTATACAAAATATATACATAATTCATAGTTCATACACTGCATAAATTTCTTTTCTATATTATAGAAATGACAGTCAGGAGGACGAACACGCCAATAAATTATTGTACCAAATATTATGTGAGTTGTACCAATAAGATGTACAAACAAAGTCAATATGGTAATTTCACTAATTACTTTCAAATAACTTGTGTATTAATTGCATCCTTGAAACACGTGTATTAATTTCGGCTGTAGTAATGTTGCATGCACTGAATTTAGAGTTCATTGGTTGTCGTCGCTGCTTGGTGTTTTTTCAATTTATTAATTTCTCATGTGTAGGGCTTTTGTACTTCGAGGAGAAAGGAAAGGAATTGCAAAGATGAGATGCAGGGAGCAGGGAGCAGATGAAGCTTCATACTCCAAAAATCTACCCATCATAGGTACACCGTACTAAATTCTACGAATTAGTCATACGTCATTCTTTTTTTCTTCATATAAAAGTATTTATTATGTGTTTAGAGTAGTGAATTTTTTAAAACTTCATGAAGAGTAAAATTGCATATTATGATTTTATCTTCTTGAAGTTTATTCAGCTGGTTGGTATCTTAGCTTGAACTACCACTATACGTGAATGATGAGATTTCTTATATGTAAGAACTAAAGGTGTTGTTGTCCAGTCTTTGGAAACATTTGTGTGTGCTTAGTAGTTGTTGGTAGTAAACAGAGACATTTTCTTTGTGGTTAAACATTTGCTAATTGTTATTATTACAACTTTCACTTCAAAAATGAAAATTTCAAACTTAAAGAAACTTCAGTTAGAGATGCTTAATTCAAAACTCTATTAGCAGGCATGATACCCCATTGTTAGAACTGAAAGAGGCTCAAGGAATTGATTGCATTCTTTAACTGTAAAAATGTCTTGATCACATTTATATTCGTTCAATTAAATGAAGTTAGTACTTATTAACTTGCTTGTAAAGTTTATACGGATCTTGAATTTGAGGGTGATAGAGGTGGTGGATGATAACACTTCATAGTTGGTAATTGATCTCGTAATATATTTTTTAAGTTGCAGGTATGATTCAGCTTAAATATTGCAAATTTTAAAGGTTCATTGACCTTGACCAAGAAAATAGTGGATGAAAATCAGAGTGCTACAATAAAAAGTGAATTGGATGAACTCAATAGATTTTTTAATTTCAGAAAGAACAAATATTTGTAAGCATCATCAGAAGCAGCCTACTATTTTCCAGTAAAAGGTGTGTCCCTAACTATACTGTGATTTAACCTAGATTCTCTTCCGTAGTCCGCAATGTGAAAATTTGGTGCCATCCTTAGGAGGCGTTGCACACCGCAATTGCACATTATAATTTTGGCAATGTTCCATCTTGATTATCATGTGTCATTGTGTTGTAATGCTAAGAATGTGTATTAATAATGCTTAGTGTAAAATCTGCATCTTTTCTTCTAGTGTAAAGTGGTCATTTGAAAACAAATGCAGCTATTAAGTATGTTATTAAGTCTCTCGAATAGAATAAGAATTTACCCAGTCACTCACATATATCTTATTTCTGTTTCCGATGCATCCTATACATTGGCTGCCAAGTATACTAACGTGCTTTCGTTCTCCCATGTTCGCTTATATAGTAGAAATAAGTACAAACATTATTAGCTTTAGATTTGTGTTCCATTGTGGATGCGCCTTATTATAGATAATACCATTTATGAAAATAAACTAGAGACATATTCAAAGAGCATGGAGTTTAACATTACTTCATATGTAGTGGAGACAATTTTATTAGTTTCAAGTAGCCCAAAGATGCTTCTTTTTGAAGCTTTATAGACTTTTAATAGATTGGTATTTTGACGTTTGAGAAAAGCTTTAGCAGATGTTCTGCCCTCATTACCTATATCGGTTTAGAAGTCTTGGACATTATTGTAGGAGAGACTACTATAGCTTTCCATTGGGATCTGATAAGTTATGGTGTCAAAAATGATTCTAAATCTGATTAAGAAAAGTGGATAAAGGATTAGATTGCCGTTGAATCTAAAGAGTTTAGTGTTGAATTTTTTTCTAAATCTAATCAAGTATGATAAAGGATTACAAACTGATATTGGAATCTAATGAGTTGTGATGTTGAAAAGTATACATTCTAAATTTAATTAAGGAAAAAAAAAGTTGTTCTATTTTTACAAGTCCCATTGATCTATTTAACTCCACTATGGATACGCATGAGCAGTTATTTGGATTAGGCGAATACAAACTGATATTGGAATCTAATGAGTTGTGATGTTGAAAAGTATACATTCTAAATTTAATTAAGGAAAAAAAAAAGTTGTTCTATTTTTACAAGTCCCATTGATCTATTTAACTCCACCATGGATACGCATGAGCAGTTATTTGGATTAGGCGAATACAAATTTAATTAAATTTAATTAGCAGTTATTGGCTATTCGAGATGTAAAATTTTATTGGGCTATAGGCATTGCAAACTGTTTGCTTGGAATGTACTATGTGTAAGTATCCCTTCAAATAAAACCAAATATTATTTTTTCCCAAAAGTTTAAGGCCTCTAATTATAATTTGGTTTTAAGCCTCCAAATTTGTTGAGCCGCCCCTGGTCCAAACAACTTATGTGTAGCCATTAATTTTCTCTAATTGTTCAAATGGGGATTGGAGGAAAACGACAAAAGAGGCAAGGGGCCTATCGCCATGCAAATGGTGGTTGGCTCGTTAGAACCCGTATTTCATGCATTGGAACAATCCGGACTAATTATGATAAGTTAAGGACAAAACTATTTCGGGATACAAAGTCGGGATTTTTGACCTTCGATTTTATTTTGAGACATAAGTTGTGCATGAATTTGTTGGCATGGAACAATTAGGAAAATTTGGGACCAAAAGTGATAAAATTGGAAGCTGAAAAAGTCATCCATTTTCCATGGTTGGCGTGTAGGGCTTTATCATGTTAGCCACACAAATTGTGTTCAATTTTAATTGGAACAACACATGGTGGCCAAGGGACCCTTGACTAAGTCTTGCATTGTTAAAAGATGACTACTAGTCTTTATTCTCATTTCATCCAACAGTTAGAAAAAATAGAACAAGAAGTTGAAGACTAGTGAGGCTCTCGGCCAAGGTGAAGAAAAATCAAGTCCCATTTCAAGCTCTTCCAAAATTATTTCCTTGATGTAAACCCACTATTTTGAGGTCCCTAAGTAGCGTGGAACATCGTTGGAGCGATCAACCCACTAATTTTCATCTTTGGAAACCCTAGCTCTGTGTGGAATTGAAGAGAAAAGGTAAGAATTGATTATGTTTTATGTGTTGTAGAGGTTGTATGTATGTTGTAGTATGTTAAAATGAAGGAAATTCATGAAATATGGCATGTTGAAGTGGAGGTGGTGAATGTAGTGTTGAGCCGTGTAAGTATGTGTGTGTTGTGTTGTGTTGGGTTGTGTTGAAACTATGAATTAATGTCTAGTTAGTATATTATGATCATTGTAAGGTGAAGAACGATTGGGAATCATCCATATATGTATATGTGTAGTGTTGGTCGAAATGGGTCATATTATATGACAATGAACGAATTAATATCGCTTAATGTTTTATTCGTCATTTATGAATTCTATGTTGGAAATGAATGTTTAATGACTCAAATTGATGTTGTAGTTGTTGTGGACTGATTGGAGACTATTGTACATTTAATGTAGTTTGTATATTGATGATGATAGCATTGTTAGAATGTGAATTGTGGATACAAATCATGATTTGAAAATGAGGAATGTGTAAAGTGAGGTTCTCGGGTTTTTTATCAAATCATCATTCGCGGCTAGATTGGAGAAAATTTTGATTGTTGGAAATGTTGTATGAATCGATTGGAAGGTCTTTAAATATTGTTGGTATGGGTTCGGGTTAGTATGTGAATGTATAAGCGTTGACGTTGGCTTGAATGTAAGTCGTCGAATTTAATTTATGAAAGATTGTTGAATGATGGAAAAGAGAGCTAGTAATGTTGTATTACCTTTCGGATTGATTATTAATGTTGCTAGGTTGGTTGTTGTTGTTGTTGTTGATTGATATGGCCGAGTTAATTCTCGGGGTGGCCTATTTACAGGGGAAATGCTGCCCAAATTTCTGTAGAATTAAGGGCAAATTTGGAATTTAATGCCCACAAAGTCTTTAGCTAATGTTTGGCATTTTATGACTTGTTTGTAGATCGTGGGCAGCCCGAGACGTAGGTGGGATTTAGCTTGAGTTTGGATTATATTGGAGAGCGTTTGAGGTATGTAAAGTAACCTTCTTTCCTTGGCATGCCTTAGTTAAAATAGGCTATGACACGAACTTCGAGGAAACTCTATTCCCGCAATCCGAGCATGTCTATGATACGCATTTGTTTCTTGATATTCATATGTTGATGTGATGAAATATTGATCCTTATGTCCTTGGAACTACTTGTTTACCAAAGTTGCATGAAAGTTTGATTTCTAAAAGAATTTATTCTTTAACGATTCGAAAACTTCAAACGCCCATAACTTTCACGTAAAAGCTCGGATTGCTTTGAAATTTTCGTAGAAGCTTGTATGATCTAGGATGAGTATGTTTTCCATAGGCGGGCCCAACTCAAGCTTTCCCGAGTTACACCCGTCCGTGGGTCCCGCGATGCCCTTTATGAAATTTCGACAACTTTTGAAAGAAAATGTTATAATTATTATTCCGATCTCAAATATGTTTATTTTACTTATCTTTTGGATTTATGACAATGATTATATGCATATGATTCCTCACGACTCCGCTCGTGCATTCCGTTATATCTTTCGCCGAGTCCCGGCCGGTTTGTTGTCGTGCGCATTATGATATACTCCGGTGTTATGCTCACATGTTTATGGTTCACCGAGCCCTCGCTCGAGGGCCGGGGTTCCGCTTATATTGGGCGTTATCTTGTTTGTTTGGCGTTATCTTTGTGTTGTGATATATGACGGGGATTCGGAGATTTGAAACCTTCGGTGTTATCTTGTGTTATGGCGCCATCGACAAAGTGGCGACCATATTTCCCGTGCCACATGCATGAGTTATATTTTGAAGTAACATTTTGATATTTTGGAAATGCATTTACTTTCCGTACCTCTATTTCGATTGTGATTCGTATTTGTACACCACATTTTCTTACGCTTTGCATACCCGCACATATTTCGTATCGACCCCTTTCTTCGGGGTCGCGTTCCATCACGCCCGCGGTCTACGGACGCACGCCTTGGTGATCCACCGGTTTAGGACACCCCCTTCTTTTGAGTGCTCCCCCTTATTCGGAGCCTACTTTTGGTATATATATTCGTTCGTGCATTGTATATATTTGTTCGGGGGTACGGCGGGGCCCCGTCCCGTCATATGATTCTCGTCATTGTTTAGAGGTCTGTGGATATATGTGTGTGGGTTGTGCCAGTCCGTTCGATTAGACTTGTATGATTTGTGTGTTGGGCGGTTCCCCCCGCCATGGCGGCCTTGTCGGCCCGCATATGTATATATGTTGTTTTGTTGGCCCTGTGTGGCCCTTGTTAGTATTTTCTGCGTGCAGGGTTATTTTGGATAGTCCGTAAAACAAGGGAAACTCGCCAAAATTTTTCGAAAATTATATAAATTTGAAACACGGCCTTGCCGGCTAAATATACCTGGATGTGTTTGATATGATCCGAGACGTCGTTTGATATATTTGTATATATACGCCATCCGTATGTGACTCTGTTTGATATTTAGGTGCGTTTGAGTGTCCAAATCGGGCACTAGTCACGGCCTACGGGGTTGGGTCGTGACAGGCTCCGCCTTATCCACATTTTGTGAAGTGGGTGGTTTTACCCTGTAGTCTTGTTCGTTCGGACTACAATTTTTTAAGCAATTGGTTTTTGAGAAATTTGTTCTGTATAATTGTAGTACTTCATTAAAAATACTACTCTATAAGATTTATGGGTTACTTTTGCAGCAATGATTTGCAATAGCCCTGATCTAAGTAGGCGTTTGGCCATGCAATATGAAATCATCATTTATTTATGCAATTTGCACAAAGTTTCAACTTCAACTTCATATCATGATTTCAAATCCCAATCATCCAAAAATGCATGATTTGGGATTCCAAATCATGATTTCAAAATTTTCAAATGTAAAACTTAACTCATAAGTTTATATTTTCTATAAAAAAAATAATAATAAAAAAAAAAAACTCATAAGTTGGTAGATTTATTTACCAACCATTTATATCAAATATTAAGAGATGCAAGTTAATAGTATATTTATAACAAATTTACTCTTACAACCATTTACCAACTGTATTTATTTTTACAAATCATGTTCAATTTTCTTTTTATTGAACTAAAGTTCGATCATTTGATGTTGTACATTTTAGAAGGGTTTTCTAGTAGCGTATTAATTTTGTTAGGAACTATGATTTGCTCATTTGTTAAGATTGTACAAGCATTGGGAAAGTTTTGATGGTTTTCGCAACTTGTGGGGTTTTTATGTCTATGAGAAAAAATACAACTTAAGAAATCCAAATTGCATGTCCAAACAAAACTTCAACTTCAAATCGTCATGATTTCAAATCACTGATTTCATATCATGATTTCAAATTGTTGATTGTTGAGAATCCTCACAAGATAATGAATCCCTTGTTTTGTATAGATCTTATTTCCCTAAACTCATAATGGTATATTCAAAGGAAATTCCTTAGGTTTTAAGTAGAAGACTAACTTAATAGGCTAATTAGCATCTCTGTGTGTGGACCGTGGACCCGATACAATAACTCTTAATTATCTCTCAAACAGCAAATAAAACACAAACATAAACACAAACTAAATGAGATTTCATCAATGCACTTTCTTTTCTCACAGACATTGAACCAAGCTCCGAGCACTACGAGGAGTTGTGAGGGTACTCACTAGGTCTCACATAATAACAAGTCTAGATAATACTACTTAGGTTAACCCTTTTAGTGTAATTTGTACCATGATATGAAACATGTAGCACAATGTTTCTTCTTTTTTCATGAGTATATGTCTTTTATTTCTTAAGATAATGTTGTACAACTGATATTCAGACACTGCATACATCTTATGAAGTTAATTACTTAGTCTACTAATAAATCTGAACTCACATTTGATCTCTTAAGGTAGATAAGGTGAAACTTATTTTCACCATCAAAATAGGGTGATGACCTTTTGCTATTATTGTGCAACACTAAAAAAATTTAAAAAAATTTAAGTCTTATGCTTTCAAATTATTCTTAAGATAATTTGCTTAAAAATGTTGTTTCATCTTCATACCACTATAATGATGAAGGTTGTCACTTGTATGAAAAGACTTATCTCTGTCTACCTGAGATACCTTTCGATAATATTAAAAATGCATAACAAGCGTTCACAATAAGAACGTACCATAAATGCACAGCCAAAGTCAAGATAGAAAGTGTTACGAACATTTATTATTGTCTTTTGATCAGTCTCCTGCATTTAAAATATGTTACAAATTGCACCATTAATGTTAGAAGTTTTTGAATGGACACCCATCTTTTTATATTTTCGCATATTTTTAACTTAAGAACTTAAAACTTGGCTCTGCCAAAACTTCTAGGGAAAGGGACAACATCCTTAACATCATTCAAGCCAGTGGCATAGAGAACTAAAGGTTCAAGCATTAGATTGAAACCAGAAGTTTTAGCTGCCCCATTTTTGCGAAGATCTAAATACCATTCATACTGCTGTTTTGGCAATTCTAATTCCTCTATCCTGCAAAAAAGACATTCAAGGAAGCAACACAATATGGTTGAGAATGTTAGTTAGCACAATAACACATTAGCGATGGACAATTTTTGTCAATAAGTAATAAAATTGTACCTAATCCTATTTAATATGAATTAGTAATGCATTATAAAAAAATCTTGTTAGCTACGGATGGATTAGAGATGAATTTTGTAGCAAATTCTAGAATTTTTTGATAGAGAGATAACTCTCAGGGAGCTTTTAAGTCAAATGGTCTCTTAAGTTTGAGGGTATATATTATCTTGAATGCATATAGTCCTTTTAAGTTTGCAAAAATTGAACACCTTTGGTCCAACTTGCAGATTATCCAAATTGGCTATTGAAATTAACGGAAAACATCATGTGTTGTTCACGTGATTGGCTAAAGTAGAAAATAATCCTGATAGAGATTTTCTTCCCGGTTTCATTTTTCCTCCAATTGCAGCAACCACAAAAAAAAAAAAAATTGTCTCGATAAATGAATCACGAGAAATGTGTTCCAAAAAAATGTTTGCTGCAAAGAAAATAAGTTGTGGGAGAAAATCAATGAAATTGTGCAAGCTAAAGATCCCAATCACAATCGTTACTATTTTGATTGGTCATGCGAAAGGCACATGAAATTTTCACTAGTATTAAATGATTCATTTTGAAATTCCATCCATTGGACAAAAATTAAAGTGCTCTACTTTTACAAACTTAAAAGATTGTACACGCTCAGGATAGTATAACACTGATGAAAATAGACTTAAAAGGGTATATAACAACTTATCTGAATGCATATAGCTTTGTTACCTTGTTCTTAATTTGTCAAAACATTCCTCACTTTGGCTTCCCCTAACAAGAGTTCCCACCTGCACATAAATAGGCTTTAATTAACTTTGATTACTCTTGAAGGTTGCTGCTAGGATTATCTAGAGACGAATTTATAAGTAAAAGTAATTATATGCAATCTCTATTATGTATAGTACATTTTTTTGTCTCACATGGAGTTTGTGAATAAGTGTTATCTAATAATGAGCAAGAAATATCTGTCTTTCTGTTAAACATATGCCTGAATCAAATGAATATGTATTACCTTTGGTAAAACCACATCAAATGTTGCGACTGTTTTCCCATCTTCATTCAACTTTGCATAAAATGGCTTAATTTCTTTTGGATGGTTGTATATTATCACTGGCTTTGTGTATATCTCATTAACCAAATAACTGCCAACCAAAGAGATTTTAAAAAATTTAGTAAGAACTATATGTGTGAATTGATCACTCTAACAGAGTAATAGTATAGAAGTCATTTAGTTCTAAAAATTTCTCAAATTTAATACCATAAAGGTATTTTTTTTCTTTTCTTTTCTTGTTTTATTTAAGTATGAACATAATACTCTTTTATTTAAAAGTGAAATATATTTAAATTTCTGACATGAAATGTATAAAGTGGCAACATGTTGACGTGACAAATGATGAGTCGATCATGATTCAACTTCAAAAGTTGACTTCTGGTCATTGCATTTTTCGATTTGCACATAGTTTAGTTACTTTAATGTGAATATTCTTTAATAACGTCACTATTTCAGTAAGTAAAGTTTAATGATTATACGTAAAATTAACACTCAGATTATACCTTTCATGTTCTTCAGTCAAAGAATCTCCCCACTCGATCTTCTTTTCAAATTTCTTCCCAGTAGCCTGCTCTCCGATCATCATACAATACAAGGATAAATAAAACATCATATTTCCAAAACTTCAATCATTTGACTTTTTATCCCTCAACAAACTCCAATTTTGATCCTTGTGATATATGACTAAACACATTTAACCTTTAATATTAATTGAAATAAGATCGAATGCAACAATATATAGACAAGCAAATCCCTTATGGGTTCCAAGCTATTCCTTTAATTATGCATTTTTTTTTCTCCCTCCACTTGTAAATCTTTACGAATTTGATGAATTAATAACTAGTAAATCATTTGATTACACGTGTGTTATGTTGATTTGGTATTTTTGTGCCATTAGTCTATATCTAAGAGTAATATAATTCTAGGGATAGTCTAAATCTAACATATTTTCTCTATATATTAAGGGACCAAAACACATATTTTACTTAATTGAAGGTTAAATATGCTTAGTCATATATTTCAAGAACCATTTTAGAACTTACCGATCATTGAGCGACTAAAAAAGTAATTATAACTTCAAGGAAATATGATTACCTGTGTTAAAACTTCTATGGCTACATCGTAAGAAATTTTTTCAAATGAACTTGATATGATCAATTGAAGGCGATCCATGACAGCTTTATCAATCCTTTTCAAGATAAATTGGATGTCTTCAGAGCAACTCTCTAAAATCCTTTTGCATACAAATTTCAAGAACTCATCTGCACAATCCATGGCATCCTAAAGATGCCACAGAATGATAGCAAATAGGTAAGTTATTCGGTTCAAAAATCAAATGTTAAGGCTAGTACGAAGAAATAAAAAAAAGGAATTCATGTCACTGAACAGAAAAAATTGTCACTAATAAGATGAACAACAGATTATCAAAATTCTTGTTAGCTACGAACCATCTAGCGGCGAATTTCGGAGCCAATTTTTATTTCTTTTAGTCACCTACACATGCACAAACAAGGTATATAGGCATGAGAAAGTCCCATGCAAATGCAATTAGACGTGAGAATTCTAAATTTAACTTATATACAGTAATAGCTAGTGTAAAGAATTTTAAATTGATTTGTGGGTATCTACGCGTAGTTATATTTTTGGTAAAGTTAAAGTCAATTACAGTCAAGGTACTAAAATAAAGTTAATAAATAATTTTAATTAAAGTCAATTATAATTAGTTCACACCGTGACTCAGTGTATGCTAGTTAATGTTGAGTTGCCATGGCTGTTGGGATGGGGTCTTTGGTCTCCTTATCTGGTAATAGACAATTCTCCCTTGTGAGTTAGATTTTGGGTTTGAGTTAGGTTGAAGTCTACTTTCTCATTACATAAGCAAAACAAGATATATAGTTTACCGATGTTGGGCCCCAGTCCAATATATTGTGCAATAAGACGTGCGAGAGTTATATGTCTTTTAAATTGGTTTGTATGGGTCTTGAGTAATCCTCCTCATGAGCCTTTGGGTTGATTAGGCTTTAGTTATATTTTAGGTGTTTAGTCAATTAAATCAAGGTTTAAATTTTATGGGTTCAATTAAAATTTTTAGCATTGAACCCATTATATTTTAAAGTTAACGTATCTAGTTATTAAAAGTTTAATAATTTTTTATTCACCAAATTTAGACTACTACCCAAAGTTTGGGGTTCGGTTGAACCCCCAAATTCAAATTACATAAATGCCTCTGCTTACTACCCGTGAGCTTATTGTATTTTAAAATTTTGAATTCAGAATATGATATATGTATATCTCTCTATCTCTCTCTCTCTCACACACACACATATATATGATATATATAGATTTGTTCGATATATACAAATAGTATGATTCTATATCAAAATTACTGGTCCATTGGTTGTCTCTTATAATTACAGCTTATCTCAACTTGATAATATAAGAAAATTGTATTGATAGTATACAAAAATTAAACTCCGAGAATTTTACCTCTAACTCAGAGAAGGCCATTTCAACCTCCACCATCCATGTCTCAGCTAATAAATTATTGGACTCTGATGATTTCTCTGCTTTAAATCTTGGACCAAATGAATACACATTTCCAAGGGCACAAGCTTGACTCTCAAGATGAAAATGACCACAATCTATCAGATAAGTCTCTTGTGAAAAAAAATCTTTAGAGAATTCAAGAGAATTAACTAATTGGTTGTCAATTTTCCCATTGTTGAGAAGAGTTGTTACTTGAAATTTCTTACTGAGAGTTTCTGGATTATTGGTTGTAATTATAGGTATTTGAACATGTAGGAACCCTTGGTCTTGGAAAAAAGTATGAGTTGCCAAAGTAAGTGCATTATGGATTCTCATAACAGATGCCACCTACAAAATAAATTTGAGAATCAAGATAATTAATAGAGGATATATACATAGTATCACCAAGCAAATACAATGGACCAATTAGCAAAATAATAGATATTATATTGACTCGACAAATTTAAATTGTGTTTTTTTACCTTCGTGAAGAAAACATGTTATATTTGAATTATTTCAGAATTATATTAGCTACCAAATACGGACTAACTATACAAATTTAACATAACAAATAGGTAAGTAAGTGATGGAATAATTAATAACCATGCTAAATTTGTGAATATTCACAATCAAAAGGATATTTCAAACATGCACATTTCAATTAATTGAAGGTAAAATATGTTTATTCATAATCATAAGGATTAAATCAGAATTTAATAACTGAAGGACCAAAAAAGTCAATTAATTGTAGGTTAAATATGATTGCTCAAATATCATGAGGACTAAAATCAAAACTTACTAATAACTGAAGGACCAAAAAATTCAATTAATTGAAGGTTAAATATGTTAAGTCATATATCATAAGGATTAAAATATGAAGTTACTAATAATTGGATGACCCAAAAAGTGTTATTAGCCCTAATTACTAATTTTAATATATAACTTTCTGCACTATTTATCTTTTTAATCGACAATAGAATACCAATGAAAGATTTTTGGCAGAATATATTTTCGTGAAAATGACTTCAATAAAATCAAACACAATATGATCGTCTCATCATTTAAAATGTCATGAATTATTAGATATTGTAATCACCGTTGTTGTTCGTGGTCGAAAGTGGGGAAAATTTCTTAAAGATTCCAGAGGCAATCTTTTTTTTGACAATGGATATTTATATTGGTCCACAGTCCCCAAATGTAGAATTTTCTCTGTTTTGAGCTCAATAACATGATATTTCCCTTTCATCAATGGCTGTTGTAATATCCCTTCAACTAATATACATGTTCCGCAAGGCATAACTTGACAAGGAGTAGCCAAAGCTGAGTCCACAAGTACCTGAAATTAAGATAAATCATGGCTCAAATGCAGATTAATATGAGTTTAATTACCTTATCAAATATCTTTTGTTTCATTATTTGCACCCGGTGTCGATATCCATATTATCTCGTCGGTATCCATATTATCTCCAAACTAATTCGGATTCGTGCTACGTGAGGTCATTTAAGGAGAAGCGCTTCCTAACGGAATTTGTTTTATATCATAGAGAACTGGCTGAAGCACCAGTTAAGGGTGGAGGAATCACTATCCAATAAATCCTCACACATAATTGTCTAATTTTTTTTCTTGAAAAAATACGTGAAAATATTTTGTTAATATGGTTGATGGTGACACTCGAACTCATGTGAATAAATTTAAGAACTTACGAGACATTAAGGTAATGGGTGGTATAAACTCCTTTTGAAAACCCCTATGACCAGCGGAGGATACATCCTTCAGAGACGGGTGTTATCCGACATTGCTTCGCAAAACATTTTGGTATATATACGTGAGTAAATATACTTTCTAAGTAATATTATGTATATATAATAGATTGACATGGCTTGAAAAAAAAAATCAAAAAGTAAATTCGATTTGAGACAAGAAATAAAACCTCAAACCAACATAATCTAGACCAAAACCAATTTAAAAATCAGTGCTACAAATAGACTGATATTGCTCGTGTAAAATCATGCGCACGCCACTACTTGTCACACTAATTGATATATATATATATATGTGTGTGTGTGTGTGTGGAGCCAAGGCCAGAGCTAAAGGGGCGAAAATGGGTTTATCAAGATACTTGCTCATTCGAAAAAATATTTGTATATACGAAATCGATTTTAATGTGTATATATAATAGATGATAAATCCCCTCGATGAAAATTCTGCCTTCACCATTGTACAAAGGCTATTATATTCTCTTACAATAAAATAGATGCATGTTTCTAGGAATAGAAAGAGATTATCTAGTTGAACTTATACCTGAAGATTATGCGCACAAGAACCATCACTAATTTGCAATATTGAAGCAGAGTCCTTTGGTACTTTTTGCATGACAATTTTTTCCCTAACACTATGATCACCTCCACCAAGAACCTTCACAATATACCTAACTAATGGAATTCTTGATTGAAGTATCTCTATACATCTCATTTCTTTTGCTTCCACCACCTCAGGAGAAGCAGCATCCGCGGCCAACACAGGCCGCGGCTGTGCTGCTTCTTTCCTGATCTCCCAGGATGACTTAACCCACCCTCCTATGACTACTTTCTCACCAATCAATCCCGCACCACCATCACTACGTCCTAATATTGTTTTCAAAATCACCCTTCCCATGCACGAAGAAATAATGGGGTCAACTTTTTCGACTATATCTTGATCCCAAGACATTATTACAATTAAAAATGTCACGAAAAAAAAAAAGCGATATCACGACGCTCACAACACTAGACTAGCTCAAAGAATTGGGAAATGATACTTGAATGTTAATTTAATTTTGGAAGGGTTGGCTAGTGAGTAGGTGTTTATATACATGAAGAAATTAATCACATGAAAGGACTTCAATTTGGATGCTTTGCTTGAGAAATTAAAGATTGAGGTATTTAATTTAATTTGACAGGATTAAAGATGAAAGGAGAGGGTGGAAGGAAGTTTAAGGAGGAAGTAAAGAGATAATCTTTTTGGTTCTGACAATATAATCTTGCAACCTTGGGAAAACAGAAGTTGTCGAAGGTTTGGTATTCTTCGAAGGTGGGAAATCCGCGGGATTTTTTTTTGTGAAAGGACACAAATGGCTCTTAAAGTCATTTTTTAGTCTTTTCAAAATAATTTCATTTTCTAGCCATTTTTCAACTAATTCCAGCATATATATATAAACCGTATTACTATTGTATGTGTACAGAAACTATATCATTGTTGTATAGAATATGTATCACTACTGTATATATACAGAAATTGTATCATTATTGTATAGAATATGTATCACTACTGTATACGTATGGAAAAAATGTATCATCATAGAATATGTGTCCCTAAAGTATATGTATAGAAATAATGTCATTGTTATATAATTTGTGTATAATAAATGTATAATCAATGTATAATTAGAAAATATATCATTGGTGTATAATTTCTATTTAATTAATGTATACTTACTAATTATACACATATTAAACATGTTTTGGGATATTTCTTGAAGGGTCAATACGATTTTTCGTCGATCTTTACTGGCGACTTTAGTCGCCACAAATAGTCCTGTTCTTTTTGTAGCCGCCCTTTCGGTGACGACTTTTCAATCTTCTGTAAAGTCTATTTTTATTTTTAGTAAATGAAATTTCTTGTTTAACGACTTGACAATCTTTGGGCTGGCTTGAAACTTCACTCGAGGTATTAAGCCCAAACGTGGGCCAAAAAAATTTCTGACGGCCGCTATGTGTCCTTTTCCTTTTTTTTCTTTTTTTTCTTTTCTGTTTTAGTATTCAGGACGTACTAGCTTGATTAATTTAAATCCATACGGGGTATTGATCCATTTAAAGCGGAAAGTGCTTCCTGGCAGGAGTTTTTCCATACTCAAAACTTGAAAGAACTGTATCCGAAGTCATGACTTTTCCGCTATTTTTGGTATTTCGAGAAACAAAAACTTCTAGTTGTCCTTTAAAGAAAACAAGATTGAACCCAGTTGGGATTAACTTAATAAAAGTAGCTTTTAACCACTTGGACTCGGCTCATTAAAGGAAATTGTATTCATTTGAATTTACATTAAATTAAATTCTATTTATTTATCACGCTTAAGTGGTAAGTTGGGGACAGGAGGGAGTAAATATATGCTCTCTCATTTAAGGGTAAATACTTACCACACCCACTGTTTAAATAACATCGAAACAAGAAATCCTGTCTTAAACAGTGTAAAAGTTTAAGTAAACATTCGTATCGTTTATCATGGTTAATAGATAAATGTGTGCATGAAAGATCATGTCTTGCATCCATTATAAGTTTGGTGTAAATACAAAATCACCATTATGGAAGAGTCAATGTCAAGTTGATCAGCTAGATTCCAGAACATGTTGAAAAAGTTCATAAGATAAACTGAAGAATAGTCTTAGTCGACTAAAACGGTTAAGAATAACTTCTCCAAACCATAGTCTAGTGCCATTTTACAGGCAATACCTATGTTGCTTGAACTCTCCAAAAATGTTACAGCACCCCTATCCGATCCTCAAAAAATGCATCATCCAACACACCCTTGCGAGTTTTTGAAGAATCTAAACAACATAGCTCGATACTATCCATAGAATACAAAGTTACATGGGATATTCCAGAAACATCTAAATAGGATAAAATAACAAATGAACACATAATGTTCAACATAAACCCAAAGCTACTGATCTACGACTATATTCTCTAGAGGATGAACAAAAAAACAGGTAAGAGATTACCAAAAAGTGGATTGAAACAGTAACATATGACTATTTACAGTCAAGCTAACAGCCTTATCAGTGCTCTATATATCTATGTTCCCATTGTAAACTCTGATAACAAGCCACACAGTACTAAAAGCTTTACTGTGGCTGCAGATAATATTGTTTAAATCTCTAATTACAAAGGATATTTCTCCATCTGTACAATCATCAGATCTAGTTATCATCAATCAAGTAATTTCTTTAAAAGGCAGAATCTTGATCTTGAGTTTACTATTTTCCCTCGCTTTTTTTGGCTCACTAATTGAGACTCATTTGTCTAAAAGCTGCAGAAATTGGTTGGATTTGTACACTAGAACTTGCAGCAGCAGCAAGAGCAGCCCTGCCGAATCGTGATAGTTTAGGCTTCCCATGAACATTCCCCTTGTTAGAACTTCTGATTCCGCCACATTGTGAAGGTGCCACCAGCTTTAAGGGATTCAAGTTCTTTATATATTTGACGCCACTTATGTGATGAGCCAACGGTGAAACTGAAAAAAAATAAAATAAAAAAAAAATACAAAGTTAGGACGCGAAAAAATGAACATTTCTTATCACAACCCTCTTTTCCATGGCAGAAGTATTTACCGATTCTCGTGTGAGATGGAGCAGTGGCTCGGTGAAGGCGACACTTGAATGAGCCAGGGTGAGTGGCGGGTGCACATAGGCAAACCTTCTTTGATGCTGACGATGAAATTGATAGAAAGACAAAACCCATGGTTCATGAGAACGCAAAAGTTAAAACATTTCTTATCACAGCACTTTTTTTCATAGCAGAAGTATTTACCTGTTCTCGTGTGAGATGCAGCAGTGGCTCGGTGCATAAGACACTTGAATGAACCAGTACATAGGCAAAACTTCTTTGATGCTGCAGCACTAATGGTGGTGGCTTTATTATAACCACCATTAGCTTTAGACTTGCTGACTCTTTCTTTTTTCTTGTTCTGGTTCTTGTTCATCTCTTTAACGAGTAAGTGACTTGATTTCAATCCCTTCTCCATCCTATTATGACTGTAAGCATTTTAAAAACAGAGAAACAAATCAACTAAACAACAAAAACGTGATTGAAAAAGGGTAAATAATATAATGCAAAATGCGCAGTGTGGAACAGATTAAATTCTTGATCACACTATTAATCATCAAACATTTTTAAATTCAACACAAATAGCACGTTCTCAATGGAAAAAACAGAACTCTCTCAAGTAGCAGCGAATTCAAGATCTTAAATCAATTGAAGTTATTACTTCCTCTGTTCCATTTTACATGAAACTAGTCCGTTTCTATGAGAATAACCACTTCTCGGAAACATTTCAGTTTGAACCTCTCATTTTGCGCCTAAAGACATGCTCTTATAGGCATATAGACAAGTCTAATGTACTTTGGCATGCGCCTAATTTTCTTTCTTTTAAACTGCGTGTCAAGTCAAATATCTCCAACTGATTGGAAAGAAAAAACAAACATCAAACTGCAAAATCCACCAGCAACGTGGAATAAATTTAACACAAATAGCACATTTTCAGTGAAAATAGCAAATTCACAAGTAGTGGAAAATTTAAGATCTTAGATCAAATACAGTTATGACTTCCTTTGTTCCAACTTACATGACACTAGTCCCTTTTTAGTCTACTGATTCTATAAAACTAACACTCCTCGCCTTCTCGGAAACTTTTCAGTTTGAACTTCTCATTTTGCGCTTAACAATGAGAAATCTAATTTTTTGTACTTACCTTCCCACTAATAATAGACATGATCAGTGATGCGATCATGCTCATATAAGCATATAGACAAGTCAAATACCGCCATATAAAATGAAATAGAATGAGTAGTATTGTGACAGCGAATGGCATTTTGATATGAATAAACATTTTTTGAAAATATCAACTTAAATGGTTCAAACTCAAATGCTATTCAAATACTACATCCACCCCTATCTTCAAGGAAATAGCACAATCAATATACCAAAAATACAGATTCTAAAAAGTAAAAAAACAGGAATTGTAATCAGAAAGAAATATAGATAACTTCAAAAAAAAAAAAAAAAAAAAGAGCACAAAGTAGAAGCCAAAATGAACCAACTAAAACACAAATACTACATCTACTCTTATCTTCAAAGAAGAAATACAATCAAACGGTAATAAAATTGTTCATCTACCAAAAAAGAGAAATACAATCAATACACAAAACAAAAAAAAAAAAAAAAAAAAAAAAAAAAAAAGAGAGATATAAACCCAATTATCCAAACAGTTAAAACAGAGCACAAATGAGCCAAAATAAACCGACTAAAACACAAATGCTACTAAAATATTACATCCATTCTTATCTTCAAAGGAAAAAATACAATAAATGCACAAAACCCCAGATTTTGGATAGCCAAAAAAAAAAAAAAAAAAGGACTAATCATAATTTAAGCAACAGAAAATGGTAATGAGGCAGAGAAGAGATATATACAACCTGATATATACACTTTCTTGAGTTCTTATTGAGGCTTACAATGACTAGTAGCTACATAATGATATTCGGAGATTTACCGACCTTACGTCACTCCGATAAGCTCAGAATGTCCTTCTAATGTTCCTACTATATATTACATGCATGCTTATGTCCCGAGTGTTGTTCATTGATGGGCTCTCTTTACAATTCTGCTAGCATATGCCGATATTAGGTTGATTGTTATGTACTATAGGAGCACAAATAAGCCACAATATATACACAGAAAACCAGAATTAGGAAAGTAAAAAAGGACTAGTTGTAATTTTTAAGAGATAGAAAATGGTTCTCAGGCAGGGAAGAGATATATACCACTTTTAACTTATTTTTTAGAAAAAAAAAAAAAAGCAGAGATATACACGCAACAGAGCAAAAATATAAGCCAAAATGAACCGAATAAATAAAACACTTGGGACTGAACCGTCACAGTTAATTTGCCTTATGAAGAAACTTTAATCAAACAGATACAGGCAATCGCAATAAAATTTTGAAGAGAAAATTACCAAGTTATTGGAAAGCAAAAAAAAAAAAAAAGGAATATTCCTATTTACCCACAGAAAATGGTAACTCAAGCAGAGAGATATATAGAACTTCAAAATATATATATACACACACAACTTCACAAACAAAAACCCAAAACAAAAAAAAACAAAAATGAGATAAAATATATACAACTTTGTTGAAAAATAAAACAGATATATACACCCAATTATCCAAACAGTTGAAACAGAGCAAAAAAGGAAGCCAAAATGAACCGTGAGACTTAATTTACCCCATGAAGATAACAATTAACCAAACAGATAACAGGCAATGGATAAGGAAATTAAGCGAAAAGCCAAAAGGAGAAGAGAAAATTACGAAGATTTTGAAGAGAAGGGAAAATGTGGAATTACAGTGAAACCGAATAATCCCATTTTGCAAATCGACTACTTAAACTTATCAGAAACTTCAAAAGTAGAAAATTATTGAAATTAAACGAGAGAGATGAGATATGTATACAACTTAAAAAGACAGATTCTGGAAAGCAAAAAAAGGACTAATCTTAATTATCCACAGAAAATGGTAACTCAAGCAAAGACATATATATATATATATATATAAAACGCAGATATATACAACTTATCAGAAACATAGATATACACCCAATTTTTCGAAACAGGTAACTCAAGCAAAGACATATATAACTAAGTGGTCCTAAACCGTCACACTTAATTTGCACCATCAAAGAGAACTTTAATCAAAACAGATAAGAGGCGATCGCAAGAAAATTTTGAAGAGAAAATTACAAAGATATTGGAAAGCAAAAAAACAGAAAGGAATAATCATAATTAGCCACAGAAAATGACTCAAGCAAAGATATATACAACTTATTAAAAACACAGATATATACAATCAGAGGCGAATACAGAATTTCAAGAGAATGAGTTCACCTTAAAAAAAAAAAATTAAAAAAATATAAAGGTGCAGGCTCAATCCCACAACCTTGAGGTATTAAAAGCAGCACTTAACTGGTGCTCCATTCAGTCCAGTTTGATCACGTATTAAAAACAAAGCACAAACAAAAAAGATGAAATGGCCAAACTTGAACAGAGTAACTGAACCGTCACACTTAGGACCTGTTTGGCCAATTATTCACTTTTTCCGAAAAAAATTTCACTTTATTCCAAAATGAGCATTTTGGACACGAAAATACTTACACAAATTTGGAATTTAGAAAATACTGTACCTAAAACTCTGATTTCATCTTTTTAAATTTTTTCAATTTTAGTATATTCAAACAACCAAATATTCTTTGTAAAAATTATAATCAAACACAACTCTATCCTCATCTCCAACTTCAAAAATTCCGAGAGAAGCTAAAAAAGATATTTTGTTTCTATGGCTACCGCCTTACTTAATTTACCCATCAAAGAGAACTTTAATCAAACAGATAACAGGCAATTTCAAGGAAATTTTATTAGTCGTAATTTGCCAGATATTGGAAAGCAAAAAAAAAAAAAAAAAAAAAAAAAGACTAACATTAGGACTAAATGGTACCACATTAGTCCTAATGTTCTCTTTTCTTTTTTTTAAAGCTCTATATCAAGTCAAATGCTGTTATATAAAATGAAATGGAACTACTAGTATTTTGCATCGACAGCGAATGCAATAACAAGATAATCATTTTTAAATAAAATTCAACTTATATGGTTCATACCTAAGTTCTTTCAAAACTGTGATCCTCCAAAAATTACTACTTTTGAAGGATCTGACACGTATCCGTAGATATTTTTGAAGAGTCCGAGTAACATAGGTTCATACACAATGCTACTCAAACACTACATCCACCTTATCTTCAATGAGGAAATACAATCAATACACATAATTTAGACGACAGAAAATGCTAATCAGACAGAAATTTATAGTACCAACTTAACGGGGGAAAAAAGGGTAGCAGAGATGTAGACCCAAATTTTCAAAAGAGTTAAAATAGAGCACACACAAGAAGCCAAAATGAACTGACTAAAACACAAATACTTCTCGAATAGTACATCTACATACATTAACCAAAAAAAAAGAAGAAGAAATACAATCAATACACAAGAAAACAGATTTTTGAAAGTAAAAAAGAAGGGACTTAATCGTAATTTAAGACACAGAAAATGGTTCTCAAGCAGAAATATATACAGCTTTAAAAAAAGACACATATATACAACTTAAAAAGAAAAGGGAAATATATACTCCATACAACTTCAAAAAAAAAAAAAAAAAACAGAGATATATACAACTTCACCGAAAAAAACATAGATATTTACAACTTCAAACAAAAAACAGAGATAAATACAACTTCACCAAAAAAACATAGATATATACAACTTCAAAGGAAAAAACAGAGATATATACAACTTCACCAAAAAAACATAAATATATACTCCTAAACAATAAAAAGAATAAAAAAATTAAAAAACAGAGATATACATAAAACTTACAAAAAACAGATATATATACCCAATTGCCGGAACAATTGAAACAGAGCAAAAAACAAAAGAAAAAAAAAAAGAAGCCAAAATGAACCGACTAAATAAAACACTTGGACTGAACCGTCGCACTTAGTTTACACCATCAAAGAGAACTATAATACAACTTCAACACTTGGAACAAAAAAAATTAAATTAAAAGATATTTGTATCAGATATTTTTCGAATCAGTTAAAACAGAGCGAAAAAGAAGCCAAAATGAACCGACTAAACACTCATTAAGAAAACTTTAATCAAACAGATAGAGGCAGTCAATAAAGGAGAAGATGATATTACCAAGAATTTGAAGAACTAAATGAAGGAGAATATGAAATTAAACACTCCCGTTTCGAAAAAGAACTTCAACACTTGATTTTTTTGAAAATTAAAAAAGACCAAATCAGCAACTTCGTCTCGACGATTGTGAAATGAAAGCAGATAGTTAAACAGTACACACGCAGAGAAACAGAGAAAAACAAAGAAAATGAACCGTGACACTTATTCCCCCATGAAGAAATCGCAAGGAAATTAATCCAAAAGAAGAAGAGAAAAATTACCAAGATTTTGAAGAGGTGGAGGATGGAGAATGTGGAATCACACTGAAATCGAATATTCCCATTTTTCCAAATCAACTTATTAAACTCATCAAAAACTTGAACTAATAGAAATAAAACAGAGATATATACAACTCATAAAAAAACAGAGATATGTACATAGAGCTTATAGAAAACAGAGATATATACCCAATTTTTCGAATCAGTTAAAACAGAGCTAAAAAGAAGCCAAAATGAACCGACTAAACACTCATTAAGAAAACAGATAGAGGCAGTCAATAAAGGAGAAGATGATATTACCAAGAATTTGAAGAACTAAATGAAGGAGAATATGAAATTAAACACTCCCGTTTCGAAAAACAACTCATCAAGAACTTGATTTTTTTGAAAATTAAAAAAGACCAAAAAAGCAGATAGTTAAACAGTACACACACAGAGAAACAGAGAAAAACAAAGAAACTGAACCGTGACACTTATTCCCCCATGAAGAAATCGCAAGGAAATTAATCCAAAAGAAGAAGAGAAAAATTACCAAGATTTTGAAGAGATGGAGGAAGGAGAATGTGGAATCACAGTGAAATCCAATATTCCCATTTTTCCAAATCAACTTATTAAACTCATCAAAAACTTGAAAATTACTGAAATTAAAAGAGAAAATTACCAAGATTTTGAAGAACTAGAAGAAGAATGTGGAATCACAGTGAGAGAGAGAGAGAGATATATACAACTTAAAACCCCAGATTTTGGAAAGCAAAAAAAAAAAAGAATAGAGACATATGCAACTTATAGAAAACAGAGATATACACCCAATATTCCAAACAGTTAAAACAGAGCCAAAAAAAAGGAACCGACTAAAACACGTGGACTAAACCGCCAACTTTAATCAAACAATCTATAATAGGCAATCGATAACCCTCTGTTTGGATGGTTGTTTCCCGTGGTTCATTAATGTACAATATGATATGGTATAGTATTGTGTTGTATTGTGTTGTACTGTATTAATGAATATAATGTTTGAATAGACTGTATCGTTTGTTGTGGTTTAATAACGTCAATTGTGTGATTTATTTGTTGATCAGTATAATAAGCTTTAAAATACCCTTAACTCTTAATTAGAAATTAATTTAATCTATTAATAAAATTAGTAAAAAATAAAATGGAAACTTTAAAAAATAATTAGATAGTGGGTATGGTGGAGGGGTGGGTGGTGTGATGTAGGTGGTTGTGGGTTGAGGGTGGGGGTAGTTGGTGGTAGGGTTGGGGTGAGTGGTTGTGGGGGTGGGGTTGGTGGTGGTGAGGGGTGGTGGAGGGGTGGGTGGTGTAATGTGGGGGTGAGTTGTTATGGGGTAGGGCTGGGCGGTGGTGAGAGGTAGTGGCTGGTGGTTAGGGTGGTGGGGGTGGGTGAAAAGTGGGGTAAGGGTGGGTGGTAGGGCGAGGGTGAATGGGGGTGGGATGGGGGTGAGGGTGAGTGGTAGGGTGGGGTAGGGGTGGGGGTGAGTGGTATGGTGGGGGTGGGGTGGGGAGGATGGTGGATGGTGGGTATAATGGAGAAATGAAATACATAACCACGAAAAAATTACCAAATCGATGGTTTAAAAAATTAGAATTTTTCATGATTATTTAACCCTAGAATGAATCACGAATTTATAATACCATACCACATGATTGTAAGAACAATAAAAATAAACATGATTTTATAGAAACCATACATTAATGAACCACGAAAAACCACCATGCAAACAGGGGGTAAGGAATGAAAAATTACCAAGATTTTGAAGGAGAATATGGGTCCTAATTAAGAATCGGAATCACAGTGAAATTAAACACTCCCATTTTGCAAATCAACTCATCAAAAACTTCAACACTTGATTTTTTCTTGAAATTAAAAAAATACCCAAATCGGTCATATATACAACTTGCAAAAACAGAGATGTACAACTCTTTTTTTAAAAAACAGATAACAGGCGATCGATAAGGAATAATAATAAAAAGAAAAGAGAATATTACCAAGAACTGGATGAAGGAGAATGTGGGTCGTCACAGTGAAATTGAATACTCCCATTTTGCGATCAACTGATTAAAATCATCAAAAAACTTCAACACTCATTTTTTGGAAAGAAAAACAGAGATATACACCCAATTTTCGGAAAATAGAGCGCAAAAAAAGCCAAAATGAGCCGACTAAAAACTAATTATTTTGAGAAGTATTTTTGTTTAAAAAAAAAAAAACTTTTCAAAAAAGTATTTTTTATGAGAAGTAGTGTGTGCCAAGCTAATTCATTTGAAAATTGATTTTGACTGCTTTTAATAAGCAGATTGTGTTTGGCTAATATTCTTTAAAAAGTGTTTTTGATTGTTAAATTACGAAAATGGACAAGTATCAATAAACTTTTACTATCAAGATTATTTTATAGAGAGAAATTATTTTAAATAGCTATTATGAAAGACTTTAATTAAGTTTTTACTTTTAACTAATTAAAATGTAAAAGGACATTTTTAATTAATATAATACATAAATAAATAAATAAATAAAAATTAAATATTGATATAATATCAACATGATGATTTAAATATACTAAAAAACTACAACCAAAATAAAATTCAAAATAATTCCACAAATTAAAATTCAACACAAAATTAAGTAGAATCCTTCATACATCACGAAAATTCTCAAAGATTTTATCCCTAATATATTATGCGGCGGTTTGTGTCAAAAGCATAACTAAAGTACGCACGCATAAGGCGAACTTTCGTGAAGCCTTGCCTTGTGAATATTTTTTTTATTTTTGTGACTAAGCTGGAGTTCGAACTCAGAACCTCGAGGTATTTTAGGCGAAAGTTAAAAATTAAAGACGTGCAATTTGAGGGGCAAAAAATAAAAACCACCCCCAAAGAAGGACAATCACGTAAATTGCAACCCAAAAATCATAGGTTAGAAATTCTAGCTTGCCTTTTGGCTTATTTTTGTCATTTTAACTTAAAACAAATGCTTAAAAGCACTTTTTAATTTTACTCAAACACTATTAAAGTACTTAAAAGCTATTTCGGCTTAAACACCTAAATTAAGTCAATCAAAACAGACTCTAAGTAGGCGTTTTGCCAAATAAATCAAATAATTTTCAAGTGAAAATGAAAATGAAAACAAGATTTAAGTGTCAAATTTCAAATACAATTTCAAAGTTGTTTGAAAATTTGATGATCAAATGTTGATTTTCAATAAAGTGAAAAAAAAATGAATAATTCTCATTGACAGTGGGACTGAACCGTCACACTTAATTTTTCCCCATCAAGAGAACTTTATCAAACCGATAACAGGCAATCACAAGGAAAAAAACATAAAAGGAGAAGAATATATTACATTGAAATTGAATACCCCCATTTTACGATCAAATATTTTAATCTCAACAGCAACTTCAAAAACTTTGAAATTTTTTGAAATTAAAAAGAATCCAAATCAGTTAATTCAGAAAACTTGAAGTAGCAGAGAGAAGAGAAGTGTAAAGTGGATATATTGAGTTGGAACTAATATAACGCATATTGCATTTTGGGCGAGCCCCCTCGGATCTTACGTAACCAACTCTTGTCCTCTTTCTTTTCTTCTCTTTTCCTTTTTGGATTTAACTTATACACTTATGGGTAGGATATTTTGGATCTTACATTCCTTTGAATGTGTAGGATATTTTCTGCATGTATTCTGTCAGTTTATAGTATAGAATAAAATATTCGACCCACGGAAAGAGTAATACTCTCTCCAGTTTAATATAATTGACATTTTAGCCTCTAAAAATTGACTCAAAGTAATTGATGATTCACAAAATGAAGAGAATATTTAATTCTTTTTCTCAAATTCATCTTGAGATATTCCTAATTCAATGTACAAATTTAATAATTATATCAATATATCCTTTCAATCCATTTTTTTATCAATGTACAAACACCTAAAACCCAGTTTTCATCTTTTAAATTTTTATACATTTAGTACATTCAAACAACCAAATATTCTCTGCAAAAACTATAATCAAACACAACTCTAAGTTCAAAAATTTCAAAAAAAGTGAACAATATTTGGTTTAGTGGACAAACGCGTACTTAATTTGCCCCATCAAGAGAATTTTAATCAAACAGATAACATGCTATCATAAGGAAAGAATATGAAAGAAGAAGAAACCAAATCAGTTGATTCAGAAAACTTGAAGTTGTAGAGAGAGAGAGAGAGAGAGAGAAATAGAGGCTGATATAACGCCAATTTGGGCGCGCCCCTCGAATATTATGTAATTAACTCTTGTCCTCTTTCTTTTCTTCTTTTTGGATTTAACTTATACACTTATGGGCCGTTTGGTTCTGGTGGGATATTCAGGATTAAGTCTTATTTTAAATTTATATTGTGTTTGGTATTATTAATCAAATACAATGTAAGTTCAAATTCAAATTCATCATATGCTGTTTTTATACCATTTTAAAACGTCTAAATGATTAGCATGGAATACTCGTGCAATGCACGTGTCCCACAACTAGTCATGATAAAATGTCTGAAGTCGATCGATATTTTCAATCTCCGATGATGACTTCAAAAATTTAACAAGCTTTGAATGTGTAGGATCCTTTAGGCACGTGTTCTATCACTTTATAGTATATTTTAAAATATTAGACCCATGGAAGAAGTAATACTTCCTCCAGTTTAAAATAATTGAAATTTTAGCCTTTAAAAATGGGTTGGGATCCAATCCAGGACTATTTGGTCAAGTATTGTTCCATGACTATTTAGGATCATGCCACATCATCACAATAAAATCTGATGGCTCTAATTTATTTGTATTAAAATACAAAAGATAAATCATTATCATTTCTCTTTCCTACCTCTCTCTCTCTCTCTCTCTCTCTGTGTTTCCTCAAATCAAAGATTTCACGACTGTCCCTAACATCTTCTTCCTTTAGCAACCAGTAAAATTGCTTGGTAGGCTGTATTATCAGTAGCTTTGATATCTTCTAAATTTAAATGTTCTGATTTATTAATGGGGAATGTGAAGTTTGGATTACTGAGAAAAAGAAAAGAGAGAGAGAGAGAGAGAGAAGGACTGCCATTGTTTTTTGTATTCATCTATTCCACCAAGCTAAAATAGCATAATTCAGTTTTCGTAAGAAAGCCATTGGTACACATTTCAAATCATTTGGTGTTTGTAAGAAAGATGAAGCATAGCATAAAAAAGAGTGAGATGATAGCTAGGAATGATAAAACGGTTAAGAAGGCAAAAGTTGGATAGAAACAAGTTCTTGATTAGATCTCTAAAGGAAATAGTGTAGAGAGAGGTAGGAAAGAGAAATGATAATGGTTTATCTTTTGTATAACACAAATGTGTTGGAGCCATCAGATTTTATTGTGATGGTATGGCATGATCATAGATAGTCATTGAACAATACTTGATCAATTGACCCTCTAAAAATTGATTCAAGATAATTGATGTTTCACAAAATCAAGAAAATATTTAATTCTTTTTTTCAAATTTTATCTTGACACATTCTTACTTCAATGTACAAATTTAATGATTATAGCTATATATCCTTTCAACTCATTTTACTTGTCGTGTTTATCTTTAGCATTCTTCTAAAAAATATTACTAATTAAGAAGATAATTTAATTAAACTATTATCATTTATTTGTTGATCTCATTTAATATTACTTTTTTTGCACTACGTTAATTTCTTTCTATATTTATTGGAGTAAAATTAAAAGTGAAAAATAGTTAATTTTATTTTTCTAAAATAAAGGCAGTTTAAACCAATTGTCTTTAGTAATCATGATAAAATGTCTGAAGTTAGTCAATGTTTTCAATCTCCGATGATGACTCCAAAAATTTAACAAGCTTTTAACGTGTAGGATCTTTTCTGCATGTATTCTGTCAATTTATAGTTTAGTTTAAAATATTTGACCCACAAAAAGAGTAATAATCCCTCCAGTTTAAAATAATTGATATTTTAGCCTCTAAAACTTGATCCAAAATAATTGATGTTTCATAAAATGAAGAAAAAATTTAATTCTTTTTCTCAAATTTTATCTTGACACATTCCAAATTCAATGTACAAATTTAATAATTATATCAATATATCCTTTCAATCCATTTTATATCAATGTACAACACCTAAAACCCTGTTTTCATCTTTTTAATTTTTTATCTTTTTTTTTTTTAGTACATTCAAACAACCAAATATTTTTTTTATTTTAAGCTTGACTTTTAAAATTTGTAAAACTATAACCATACACAACTCCAAATTCAAACATTCCGAAAAAGGTGGACAATATTTGGTTTTTATGGGCAAACGCCTACTTAATTTGCCCCATCAAGAGAACTTTAATCAAATAGATAACAAGCTATCACGAGGAAAAACGATGAAAGGAGAAGAAAATATTACAGTGAAATAGAATACTCCCAGTTTACAAATCAACTAATTAATGTAATTAAACTCATCAAAAACGTGAAAATGATTGAAATTAAAAGGAACCCAAATCAGTTGATTCAGGAAACTTGAAGTTGCGCGCACGCACGCACAAACAGAGAGAGAGAGAGAGAGAGAGAGTAAGTGTAAAGTGGATATGTTGAGTTGGAATTGATATAACGCATATTGCATTTTCGGTGCTCCCCACGGATCTTATGTAACTAACTCATATTCTCTCTTTTTTCTTCTTTTTTCCTTTTTGGATTTAACTTATACACTTGTGGGTCGTCTAATTCTGGAGGAATATTCAGGATTAAGTCTAGTTTTAAATTTATATTGTATTTGGTATTATTAATTAAATACAATGTAAATTCAATTTCAAATTCAAATTCACCATACGTTATTCTTATATTGTTTATGCCATTTTAAGACGTCTATATGGTTAGCATGGAATACCGACAACTAGTCATGATAAAATGTTTTAAGTCGATCGATGTTTTCAATCTTTGACGATGACTCCAAAATTTTAACAAGCTTTGAACGTGTAGGATCTTTTCTGCATGTATTCTGTCAGTTTATAGTATAGTTTAAATATTCGACCCACGGAAGGAGTAATATTCCCTCCAGTTTAAAATAATTGACATTTTAGCCTCTAAAATTAATCCAAGATAATTGATGTTTCAGAAAATCAAGAAAATATTTAATTCTTTATTTTATTTTGACACATTCCTAATTCAATGTATAAATTTAACAATTATATCTATATATCCTTTCAATCCATTTTACTTGTCGTGTTTATCTTTAGCATTCTTCTTAAAAAATGTTACTAATTAAAATGATAATTTAATTAAACTAATTATCATTTATTTGTTTATCTCATTTAATATTACTTTTTTTGTACCACATTAATTTCCTTCCATATTTATTGGAGTAAAAGTCAAGGTGAAAAAATAGTTAATTTTATTTAATTCTCTAAAATAATGAGTATTTCAAACCAATTGTCTTTAATAATCATGATAAAATGTTTGAAGTCGATCGGTGTTTTCAATCTACAATGATGACTCCAAAAATTTAACAAGCTTTGAACGTGTAGGATCTTTTTTGCATGTATTATGTTAGTTTATAGTATAATATAAAATCTTCGACCCACGGAAAGAGTAATACTCCCTCTAGTTTAAAATAATTGACATTTTAGCCTCTAAAAATTGATCCAAAATAATTGATGTTTCACAAAATCAAGAAAATATTTAATTCTTTTTCTCAATTTTATCTCGATACATTCCTAATTCAATGTACAAATATAATAATTATATCAATATATCCTTTCAATCCATTTTATATCAATGCACAAATACCTAAAACCCTATTTTCATCCTTTAAAATTTTTGCACTTTAAGTACATTCAAATAACTAAATATTCTTTGTAAAAATTGTAACCAAACACAACTCTAACTTCAAACATTCCGAAAAAGGTGAAAATATTTGTTTTTTATTACTTTCCCCATCAAGAGAACTTTAATCAAACAGAAAACTGGCTATCACAAGGAAAGAAGATAAAAGGATAAGAAAATATTACAGTGAAATCGAAGACTCCCATTTTGCAAATCAACTAATTAAACTCATCAAAAACTTGAAAATTATTGGAATTAAAAGGAACTCAAATCAATTGATTCAGAAAACTTGAAGTTACAGAGAGAGTGTAAAGTGGATATGTTGAGGTGGAACCGATGTAACGCATATTGCATTTTGGGCGCGCCCCTCGGATCTTATGTAACTAACTCTTGTCCTCTTTCTTCTTTTCTTTTTTCCTTTTTGAATTTAACTTATACACTTGTGGGTCGTTTGGTTCTGGAGGAATATTCAGGATTAAGTCTGGTTTTAAATTTATATTGTGTTTGGTATTATTAATCAAATAGAATGAAAATTCAATTTCTAATTAATCATATGCTATTCTTACATCGTTTATACCATTTTAAAACGTCTATATGACTAGCATGGAATACACGTGCAACCCACGTGTCCGACAACTAGTCATGATAAAATGCCTAAACTCGATCGATGTTTTCAATCTCTGACGATGACTCCAAAAATTTAACAAGCTCTAAACGTTTAGGATCTTTTCTGCATGTCTTCTGTGAGTTTATAGTATAGTTTAAAATATTCGACCCACGAAAGGAGTAATATTCCCTCTAGTTTAAAATAATTGACATTTTAACCTCTAAAAGTTGATCTAAGATAATTGATGGTTCACAAAATCAAGAAAATATTTAATTCTTTTTCTCAAACTTTATCTTGACACATTCCTACTTCAATGTACAAATTTAATAATTATATCAATATATCCATTCAATCCATTTTACTTGTCTTGTTTATCTTTAGTATTCCTCTTAAAAAATATTACTAACTAAAAGGATAATTTAATTAAACTTTTATCATTTATTTTGTTGACATCATTTAATATTACCTTTTTGGTACTACATTAATATCTTTCCATATTTACTGGAGTAAAAATAATGGTGAAAAAATAGTTAATTTTATTTAATTTTCTAAAATAACGGGTATTTTAAACCAATTGTTTTTAGTAATCATGATAAAATGTCTGAAGTCGATCGATGTTTTCAATCTCCGACGATGACTCTAAAAATTTAACAAGTTTTAAAACTGTAGGATCTTTTTCTTATTTAATTCCCTCACTTATTTATGTTTTGCGAAACATAGTCATGATTTGGGGAAATTGGGCCGTGACAATCAATCAATATATATACTACCTTCATGTAGTATGTTAGCAATACCCATACTACAATCTCAGGGTCGTGGGTTCGAGTCACCAAAAGAGAAATAGCTCCTACAAAGGGGGATCAAAGGGGAGGGGAATAAACAATTTTTTTTTTAAAAAAAACACCATGATGGATAACAAGATTAATGACGAGATGTAATAGTAAAGAAATAAGAGAACAATAGATTAATCAAAGAGCAAGGAAAGATTGACTTCTGACATTGCGACGTTGCTTGAGAGCTGGTGCCACTGAAAAGGATTCCTTGACTGAGCTTAAAGATACGGTGTAGAACAAAGAACTTTAAAGAAATTGCTAAGTGTAAATTGTATTCTCTATATGCTTGCTCTAATCAGACTGTGTTATAATGGGAATAAAGTTCTCTATTTATAGCTAAATTGTGAGAGATACGATTCATAAGTCACGCCCCCTTAATGACTAATGAATGCCCATTATAACAGCCAAATAATGTCAAGAGAGGATTTAGAATCTTCTATAATGGCTTTCTACTAAGCTTTATTCCACTCGATTGGTGACCCACACTTAAACTCGCTTCCCGGGCCCACGTCTTCGGAGACTGTGAGCTAAGCAAGTCTAGTGATCGGATCCCAGAACTAACTCGGTACTGCCTAATTACTAACTCATGTCTGACCTGTCACCATTGCCACGTCTCTGCGTCTAATACAAGCACCTGACAATTTCAATTTTTACCCAATACAGATAGTCCCCCATAACCCCCCACTTGCCAGTGACTCGACAAGATGTAACCGAGAAGTGAAAAAGACTTTTCATTTCTTGGTGGGAAAGTATATGAACGGTCTCTGACATTTGATAAGACACACATCTCCTCGCATTAAATGCTTCGGACACGTGTCACTCTGTGACTGAAGAACGGTTACCGAGGTAGTGATGACCTTTATTCGAGTTAACCCCTTTATAAATGCTGCCTTTCTTTATTTTACTACTCTGCTTACCTCCAAAAAAACTCTCAAGCCTTTTTTATTCTTCTGTAATACTCCGATCGCTAGAAAACTTTTCCGGTTCCATCTTCCTTCTTGCTACTCATTTGCTTTCATCAACATGTCTTCAATAGTGTTCCCTCTACCAACCCTGCAAATCCTTCCATCGCCCCTGTTCAGGGCGGCCCTACTACGACCGCACCACTACCTCAGGCTACCGGCAGTCAAAACCACATCGTTGAAAGATCTTCAAAAAGAAGAAAAAGATCCAAAATGTTGACGCTGGGGCTCCAACGTTCAGCTGGATCATTCCGAAGGAGTGATCCTTTAGTAAGGACCTCCAGATCTGGGACTCTTCTTTCAAACTGGACAACGATCGAGATAGAGCGGTTGGTGAGTATCCATCTTCCATCCAAGCAACCAGCCTCTTTACCATTAAGATGGACCGTGGCGGGACGAATATCCAGGTATCTGCTTAAGGGATGTTGGTACTCTTTTATTTACACATACCCCTTCACACTCAGGTTCAGACCGAAGATTAACTCAGTCATATGAGACTTTTATGGAGCTATAAAGTTCATTAGGTTCAATTCGGCCTGGCAGTATAGGGGACGTAGCTTGCCTTTGATATCTGGTCACCCGAGGCAAAGAAAATTTCACCGTTGCCCATTTGATCTGACTTATGCTCTGAAGCTTTTTTTGGGTGGAGTAATTAATCTGAGCAAGCGAAGCAATAATGCCATCCGCTCCAACCTGGACAATGATAATGACTGCGGATGGATGGAGCGGTACGTGGTGTTAGCCACATCCGACATCAATCCCAACCTCCAGTTTCAGAGTCTTGGAACTCTACCCATAATCTCCTTTAATCTTGAGAATTTTCTTCTTTTCTCTCTGACCATTCTCTCTTACCTGCTTAATTTCTCTCTTCCTCGGCTACCTTCCAGGAGCCTCTAGCGATGGACGAACTTTTTCAATGGGTCCAGAAAACTCTGGACACTTCCACGTCAGCGTTCCGTACGTGGAAAAAATGCCAGGAAAAAAGAACTCAAAAGGCAAAAATCACGGTAAGTTAAGTTTTTTTCCTTGTTGGTATATTTTTCCCTTTGCCTCTGATCTATAACTTCATAACCATCATTCAATAGGCATGCTTAAGCGATCTTCCGTCTGTTCAATTGTCAAAATTTCAATTGATCCAAAGATTGACAACTGCGCACATCCAACAAGTCTTTGAGCGCGAGAGGGCTCGCGAATCGGCGTCTGCGGCCGAGGATCCTGGGTTCACCTTCAATTACCAGCCCTCGAGAGAAAAAGGTAAAGAAATTCTTTAGTATTTTTGTCCATTCTCGTATTGATCTCCCTCATGCATTTCCCGAGTTTGGTCCTGAAAGGGTCGTCCGAAGTGTTTTCACTCCCCGAGCCTTTACTTGAACTTCCGGCCCAGCCATCCTCTGACCAAGCCTCCTTTCTTGAGGCAACATGATCGAGTACCCCCACCTCCCTTATTTATGCCATGGGCGCACCAAGAGGCACCCTGATTCCGCCATTGGGATTGTTAGAAGCCGATGATATCGCTTGCTAAAGTTCGATAATAATACGGTCCTGCCATGAGAGGTAATTTATGATTTCTCTCTGTTGTGTAGTCAGGAACCTTCTTGTGTCTTTTAGGGGCTCGCTATCCATATCATTAGGGTAGGGCTCATGGTCGTATGCCCGGTATTCTCTTCTACCGAATGGGAGTCGCTTCGTCGTCATGACGAGTTTCACTGGTCGAATTCCAGTTGGGTTTGAAAGGTGCTGATATGCTCAAATTACACCTTTAAAACGTGTATAAAGTGGTCGTTGATAAAATATAGAAACTAACGAGGTTGGGGTCGAATCTCACAGAGAATTATATAATGGAGAAATATACGTATGAAGTGTAATACTTAACTATTAGTCTAAATTTCTAGGGAAAGGGGAAATAATTGTTTGAAATATATTTTGTTACGCCAAACACTTTAGGGAAAGTAAGATTGTTTTATTATCAATAGGTAAAGTGACTAGGGTTGTGGTCCCAAATAGAAAGTAATGCAATTGGTTCTCTAATTTGACTTGCTTATATGATGAAATGTTTTGGACAATGTTTCCTTTTTTAGTTCACTATAAGTTTTTCAACCAAATCGATAAATTTCATCCTAAGCTTTTCCAAGCCGTAAAATGTGAACTATATGAACCACCATTTCTATACTAAGTTGATTTTTTATTCCTAGCTCAAGTCATAAGATGGGGTTTAAAGCACCAAATCTTACTAGTTATTCTTTTACTAATTTTCATTTTCTTTTCCAAGTAAAATAAAGATATTTAGGCACATAAAAAGTTGGCCACCATTAAAAGACTTTTGAGAATGAAGACTAATTAGAAAAACACTTATGGCCTATAATATAAGCTTAAATATCAAGACCCATTTACATAACTAACACATTTTGGTCCCACAACTTTAGCTAAGAAACTTAGCCACTCATATCCAATAAAGTAAAAGTATTAAATATCATATCATCCATGAAAGCTTACACAGTATTGAAAGATGAGCCAAAAAACAGAGATTCTTCTTTTAAGAGCTTCCAACAACTACTACCAAATGTTTTCAATGCTAAGAGACAAGAAACTGAACAAAGAATATTATTTATAAAAATCCTAGAAGACTATTTATACATCCCAAAATGGTGTAAGAGAATTGGACAAAAATGCGCGTGCCTCCTCTGCGAATCATGGAACGAATCACAAGTGGAGCCTGCGACTCTCGTGTTGCACATTTGTCTCGCACGATGCACACTTCAACATCTTACTCTTCAGTTATGGACATAGCGCATGGTAGGTCTGTGATTCGCAGACAAGCTATGCGAGTCACACATGTGATTCACGGGTGATGCTTTTTCTCTAAAGTTCTCACTCTCCTCGTTGTCATGCCAAGCGTCACCTATGCGAATCTCAGGCTTGACCTGCGATTCACATGCATTGCTAGCTTGTATCCTTAGCTCATTTTTTATCTTCCCGTGTCTCACCTCTACAAAACACACAAACATGTAAGAAACAACTCAAAAAACACTTAAAGAGTCACAAAAGCTCAAGAAAATGGTACCAAATGTGTCGTAATTTCACGTTACATCAGGTGCTAGATGCAAATGGTTGTCTTCCGGTATGTTGTTGTTGCCTAGACTGGCAAAATCTGGTCATTGACATCGTTATTTTTCATTACAGAGATGAAATTTTTGAGTACAAGATTAAGCATGTTAATAGAAAGTAGATAGGTCAAGATGATACCACAATATCCAAGTCCATGGTGGGTCTCAAACTATTTACCCGTAAAACGGTATAGTCGGATTTGTCCACGTGGTTTATGGAGACGCGGATTATAATGACCCAATTAACAAGACTAATAACACGATGTAACAATAAAGGAATAAAAGAATAACAGATTAATCAAAGAGCAAGAAAACCTGAGTTTCGGCATTGCTTGAGTGCTGGTGTCACCAGAGAAGACTTCTTGACTGAGCTTGAAGATACAGTGTAGAGCAAAGAACTTTGAAGAATTCGCTAAGTGTAATTGTATGCTTGCTCAAATCAGACTGTATTAAAATGCGGATAAGGTTCTCTATTTGTAGCTAAATTGTGAGAGACGCAATCCATAAATCTCCGCCGCCCCCCCCCCTCCCCTCTCTTAATGACTAGTGAATGCCCATCATAATGGTCAAATAACGCCTGGAGAGAATTCTAGGATCTTTCGTAACGGCTGCCTGATGAGCTTCATTCTACTCGGCCGCTGGTCCGCACTTAAACTTGCTTTTCTAGGTCCACATTTTCGGAGGCTGTGAATGAAGCAAGTCTCGTAACCAGATCCACAGACTCACCCTAGATTGCCTAATTGCTGACTCATGTCTAACCTATCACCATTGCCATGTTTTTGCGTCTAATACGACCACTTGAAAATTCTAATTTTTACCTAACACACCACTAATTAATATAAAGTAGGATTCATCATTTGTGGACTAATTAAACTAATATTTCAATATTTATATATATACTAGTGGCGCATGCCCGTGCTGAGCACGGGCCCGATGTTGTAACAGTAAAACAATATGGAGCTTATATTTCTCAATTTTTAGGGCCCGTTGGCCATGGAAATTTTTATTTCTTTTTTGGAAAACGGTTTTACTTTATTTGGAAATCAATGTTTGGCCATGAAAATTCCAAATACAACTTGAAGTTGTAATTGAAATATGAAAAATACCAAAAAACTTGTTTTCATCTTTTTCACTTTCAATACATTCAAACAACCAACTATTTTTTGCAAAAACTATAACCAAATACAACTCCATCTTCAACTTTGACTCCAAAATATCAAATAAAGTGAAAAATATTTGGTTTTCATGGCCAAACGCCTACTTAATTTATGCAATCTATTTTGTCAATTTTTTTTATAAAACAATTAACTTAAACTTTTCATCTTGCCTATAATGAGAAGTTTTTATAAAAAAAAAAGTTTTACGACTAAGATAAAAAATTAAAGAAAAAGATGAAAACAAGTTTTTTGGTATTTTTCATTTCTTTCTTAAACAACACTCTCTTTGTACATAGAGCACTTGAAAAGCTTCTTGAAGCTCAATTTGATTTACGAATCGTGATGCATCCATTTTGAAACTAAATTTCGGATTTTTGTTTAATCTATTGTTTGGAAAATGCACAAGAAATCGATTTGAAGTTAAAGATAGATAAAAAATAATCTGCAAAAGTAGAAGTCGACGTGGGGGCCACTGCAAAATAGAAATTTGTAAAGACCAAAAATTCAATTCTCCCGAAAAATTGTACAATAGGGACCCATGTTCTTCCAATTAAATCAAGGAAATATATTTATAATGGTTTTTAAATAAACATAACATAAGTTTAAAATAAAAAAGATAAACTTTTGATAATCCAAAGGGTGTTTGCAATTTACAACAATCGTCAACAACAATTTTATTTAATTCCCGAATGATGCCCCCCACCCCTCTCTTTTCTTAGTCAGCAATGACCATCTACCCTCATAGCTGGACAAGCTGGCATGTCAGGCTCAACATGCCTCTCTGTCAGCTATGAGCTTATTGGTCATTGCCGACTAATAAGGGAACCTGATAAAATTCTCAAGTTGTATAATTAGTGCATGAATTTTCTTAATATTATATTACTTACTTAATATTTCATGTGATAGACAAATATAAATTTATATTGTTTTTTTTTTAAGTGTTTATAAAGTATAAAATCGTAATTGATGGTATAAGGTAAGATATAAGGCGTATAAAAAAAAAAAAAAAGTTAGTCTACCCAATTTTTTTTTTTTTGATACCATCTCCTAAATGGTATAAAATAATTCCAAACAAGCTATGAAATAAATTAGTGGTCTTATTTACGAAATTATACAAAGGATTTGAAGTAATAAGATGGACAAGAAAGGGCAAAAGCTAATCTGCAAAAGTAGAAGTCGACGTGGGGGCCACTGCAAAATAGAAATTTGTAAAGAAGTAAAACAACAATAGGGACCCATGCGGAATAAATAAGGATTCAGTTGGTTTTTCAGTCAGTTGGTACAAGGATACAACTTTTGAAGGCTCAATTTACAACAATCCTCAACAACAATTTTATTTAATTCCAGAATTACCCTCACGAGTCAGCAATGACCAATATACCCTCATAGCTGACAGGCTGGCATGTTAACCTGCCAGCTTATCGGAGTAAAACCAACAAAGATCATTTAATTAGATTAAGTAAGTGCCAGATTAAATTGTCAAAGTATCAATTTTCATTTAAATTGGTAGAAAATTAAATTGTATAACTCATTTTAATTGTAAATTTACTAATTTGTAAATTCGTGAAAATTTGACCATTAAAAATACTTTTGGGCCATAGTATAAGTGGATGTCAGATATCCCTTATCTATACCTTCTTCATTTTGCTCTTTTATACCATTTCGAAGATGGTATAAAATAATCCCAAAATATGAGATAAATTAGTCTCAAAATTATAATTCAGAGATAATTTAGGCCATGCACCAAACGACCACTAATAGTAGTAGAAGTAGATACATAAAATATTTGATTAATTAGTTTGATTTTTCAATTTTGTGTTTATTTGCTTAAAAAGGGAAACAAAAATTCGCAGAGGGAAATCCCATGCACGCTGATTTTCTGTTAAGTATCACGTGATATCTTCTGTACGTAGCAAATCAGCTTGAAAGGCTCGATCCTAAAAAGCAAAACCTATTCTGAAAAAGGACAAAAACAAACAGTAAATTACTGACTTTGTCTTAAATAATATCCAATTCAATTTTCTTCACGCTAAAATGCAAATTGAGAGTGGCAATTTCGAAAATTTACTTAAAAACTGAGGGTTTAAATTAGCTGCTGTTTGTACTCAGTTTTATCATCTCTGTAAAGCACCGAACGTTTCAATGGAAAAAGTAGGGGAAAATTTTGCTTTTAGTCCCTCAAATGTTTATAAATGTCGACTTTAATCCTTTTGATATCCATTCAAGAATAATAAACCTTTAATTATTGTGAATGTCCACTTTTTGCTCTTTACTTGTAAGTTTATAAATTATCAAAATATTCATCAATCACACTTAAATATATCTAAAAAGTCTTTACACTCCAATTAATCAGGCGGCGATCTATTTTCTCCCCTATTCTTCTTTAAATTAATACCCCCTATACAGAGGAATTTTTTTTTTTAATCTTTTTAAGCGCGAGTGAAAATTAAAAAAACATATTAAAAATTGATTAAATTGTACACGTGTTTATTTTTAATGGGATGTCATAACTAATTGCATCAATTATTTGTGGGCCCTCTTATCTTTTGTTTGCTCTTTTTTTGTTCCTCTGTCCTTTCTTTTTCCTTTCCTTTTTCCCTGTGCAATAACCACAAAAACTCCATTTTTGCTGATTCCATCACACCACACAGGATCAACCCAACTTGGCCCATGAAAACCCAAAAATAAGGAATCACCTTTCATCTTTTATAAAGGGACAACATCAACAAATGATAGCCGGAAAATTTATCTAGAAAAATTTCCTTAAAAATTTTTTCCGGTCAATCTTCTACCATATTCCTATCTTTCATTCTAATCTTCTTTCTCTTAAAATTATAAAAAATAATTACCAATAAATTACATTATTTTCAAAGTTGAAACCATTTCAAATTCTTAAATTAAATGGGTAGTCGAAAATGTTGAATCTAAAATGGGTAATCGAAAATGTAGTTGGGTTACCAATTTTGAATCTGAAATTTTTGTTTGCTGGTGATTTGTTAGTCGAAATTGGTTTGTTAGATAATGGCTAGGATGAAAAAAATGAAAAGAAGAAGTGGGGGTAGGGAGGTGGTGGTGGCGTGAAGGTGGTCTTTCGAAATGAAGAAGAAGGGTTTGGGGGTAGGGGTGGCGTGAAGGTGGAGGAGAAAGAGGGTGGGCCGGAGGAGTGGGGGGCGGATGGTGAAATGAAGAAGAAAAGGGGTGGGCCGTTGGGTGGTGAAATGAAGAAGAAGATGAAAAATCAGTTTTTTTATTAAAAATTAAAAATCATTTTTTACTTTAATTTTGTGAATAAAAAAAACAAGTGTGAATTAAAAAAAAAAAGTAAAAAGTATAAATATATTGTATTTCGAGTGGGTTGACATGTTTATGGAGCAAATGTCGTTTTATACCTTGATTAATTCCATTCAAAGAATAATAAACCTTATGTCGTAAGATTAGTTGGAGTGTGAATTCTACTTTTTGGGTATAGTTTAAGTGTGATTCGATGTATTTTGCCTTTATAAATTTAATGGATAAAACTACTAAATTATGTAAATACCCTATGTTTTGTTAAATTTTTGCTACTACATAATATCTTATTCTATTTATTTCAATTCAAATGACACAATCTTATTCTATTTATTTCAATTCAAATGACACATTTTTAACACTAAGATGTTGGAAACTACGTGACACCAATATACAATTTCTACAACTTTAAGAATTTAAATTCATCTACCTATTCAAATTCTTAAAATTGGTGTAGGTATTTACTCTATATAACTACCTCTTTCGATCCCTGTTTTTTTTTTTTTTTTTTTAAAAATCAATATATTCACTCTATTCATTTTAATTTATACGATACTCGTTATGTGATGAAATGTCTAACACTATAATATGACTTTCAGCAGCTTTTAGAAATTCAAAATTTTAGAAACTATGTAAATTTTAGAATTTAGTGAGATTAGTTTACAAAACAAAATTTTAAAAAATTATTTTTTAAAAATTATTTACATTTAAAATAAAAAAATAATCAAATTAAAATCATAAATTTCATTCCGACTCAATAAATGTCATATCAAATGAAATGGAGGGACTAAATAATATTTATATGGCATGTTTCCAATATAAAGGGGTTAATTACATATTTACCCCTTTGGCCATGAGAAATTTTCACCTTTTTCCGGAATTATTTTTTATTTTATTTCAAAATCAGCGTTTGACCATGAAAATTTCAAATACAATTTAAAATTTAAAAAATATCCAAATTCCTATTTTTCCTCACTTTCAGCAACCAAATATTCTTTACAAAAACTATAATCAAACAAAACTCCATCTTCAAAATTCCAAATAAACGGGAAAATATTTGAATTTATCGGCCAAACGCTTACTTATAGGCCATTTCGATGGACTTATGACTTTTGACTTATAAGCCAAAAGCTATAAGTTAGAAATTCTAGCTTATTGACTTTTGACTTATTTTTATCATTTTAACTTTAAAATAATTTTATTTTATTGTACCAAAACACCATAAAAGTACTTACGAAAAATTAATTTGGCTTAAGAGCACCAAAAATAAGCCAATCCAACCTCTAAAGCAATTTAAATGTTTAATGTGTTCAATGAAATGTTACGAAGACCAAAACAAACCCTTTACTAACAATCAAAGGACCAAATTTGCAATTATCCAATAAATTCACTAAACGTTTCCAGTTCTCCACTTCCTATAAATACCGTAACAACCCATCACCATTTCTCCTACTTTTCTCCAAAATTCACTTTGCATTTCTCTCCATTATTATTTCCTCCTTCTCCTTTAAGTTTTCTATTTTTTCTCTCTCTTAGGGTTTTAACAACAATGGCTGAAGTAGCAGTAGAACCACAAAACGGAGGCTCAGTTACCGAGGCACAAAACGGAGGGGCCACTGAGAACTCGACACGTGTCGTCGTCTTCACATCAGTGAAGCCACAGCTGTTTGTGGAAGCACCGAAAGCAAACGACGCCGTAACGTTTTACAAAGCGGCGTTTGGTGCTGAGGAAGTGACACGTGTCAACCATCCGAAGAGGAAAGCTGAACAGGAAACACCGTTGATCTTGTCCGTTGAACTCAAACTTGGCTCATTTGCTTTCCTTGTTGCTGATCTTACTGATGAGGACTCCACTGCTCCGTACGTATTTTTAAATTTTTGTTAACCTTTTTTTTTGTACTTTTATTTGAATGTTATTTGCTCGGTTTCGTCGATTTTACCATTTTTTTTTGCTTGTTTTTACCATGTTTTGGCTTGTTTTTGTATGTTATTTGCTCGACTTTTCGATTTACCTTGTTTTTCACCATTTTTTTTGGCTCGTTTTTGTATTTATTTGTTCCGTACGTATTTTAAAAATTTTTTAAACCTTTTTTTTACTTTTATTTGAATGTTATTTGCTCGGTTTCGTTGATTTTACCAATGTTTTTTTTTTCTTTTTTGTGGCTTGTTATTTGGTGGATTTCTTTGTTTTGCCATTTTTTGGCTTGTTTTTGTATGTTATTTGCTCCGTACGTATTTTTAAATTTTTTTAAACCTTTGTTTTTGTACTTTTATTTGAATGTTATTTGCTCGGTTTCGTCGATTTTACCCATTTTTTTTTTTACTTTTTTTGTGGCATGTTATTTGGTGGATTTCATTATTTTGCCATTTTTTGGCTTGTTTTTGTATTTTATTTACTCGATTTCTTCGTTTTTACCTTTTTTATTTATTTTTGCATGTTATTTGCTCGATTTCTTCGTTTTTACACCTTTCTTTTTGGCTTGTTTTTACCATTTTTTGGCTTGTATTTGTATGTTATTTGCTCGACTCTTCGATTTGTGTTGTTTACTTGTTTTTACCATTTTTTTGGCTTGTTTTTGTATGTCATTTGCTCGTCTCTTTGATTTACCTTTTCTGAAGTTGTTTTTACCTTTTTCTTAACTTGTTTTTACGTGTTATTTGCTCGATTTCTTCGCTTTTACTTGCTTTGCATGTTTTTTGTTTGATTTTTTTCGTTTTTGTTTCTAGAACCTTCCGATCTGTTGTGTAAAAGGCTGTAAAATGAGTTTCTGAAACAACATTTTGATGAACAGTAAATGATAGTGGTTGAATATTTTGAATTTTTTTCTGGAAAATGTGTTGACTAAAAGTCATACAGTAAACTTTATTGTTTCTAGAACCTTCGGATCTATGATGTAAAAGGCTGTAAACTGAATTTCTTAAACAATATTTTGTTAAACTTTTTGGTGAAACTTTTTGTGGAAAAGGAAAATGAGTTGTAGATATTTCAAAGAACAGTAAATGTTTGTCAAATTTTTCAGAGTGTTTTCTGTAGTAAGTGTTGACAAAAAGGCAATACAGCTGTAACTAATTTTTTTTTTTTTTTTGATTTTGATTTTGAAAAACTTTCAAAAATGTTCTAGCTAGCAAACGCTATATTTATTGTTCTGCCGACTTGTTTTATCCGGTAACTGATATTTAGGTGTATTTGCTCTGTGTTTTACGTTCATTACTGCGTATATGCAGGGGCGGAGCTGGCCCTTCGGGGGTGGGTTTGGTCGAACCCAGTAACTTTTGTCCTAATCATATATTTGTATTAAATTTATTGTTAAATATGTACAAATTATTAATTAAGAATTCAGTAGCTTTAAAGAATTAGAATCCGGAACTCACAAGTTTCGAATCCTGGCTCCGCCTCTGCGTATATGGTTTGAGAATTTGTTGATGTGAAATGATTTTGAGTGTATTTGATTGATTGTGCAAAGTTTTTGACCTCTTGTTTTGAGGAAAAAATGAACATATTTTAAGAAATAAACTATAAAGTCTCTCACAAACAAACACCTTTTTAATACCGTGTCTCGTTGTTTGATTTGATGACCAATATTTTGGCGTATTTGATCAGTGGATTTACGTTTATATATACTTGGTGTGTATGTGGTTTTAGAACTTGCTAGATGATTTTTCTATTCTTTTCTAACTTTAAACTTGCCAATATGTACTGTTATACTGATTATGTACATTACATGTATAAGTATATGAAACCAATACATTTGGTCATATTTTGTGAAGTAGATTAGGCTGTAATTTGCCCTTATAATATACTATGTGTTTAGAAACTACACAACAATACGTGTTCGAGTTACAGTAGATTGTTTTTTTCTGGCATTTCATGCCATTAAGCTGATGCTATTATTGATTATCATTCAGTGTGAAGACTGCTTCGACTGGTTGTGTTTTCTGCTTGGAGACTGAAGATGTGGAAGCTGCTATAGCCAAGGCTGTCTCTGCTGGCGCTGTTGCTGAGGGCGAAATAGCCGAAGGTGATGCTGCTGCTGCTGGTTGTTGCGGTGGGCGTGTTGGAAAGCTGAAGGATCCTTATGGCAATGTCTGGATGATTTGCTCCCTTGTTAAAAAATCCGAGTAATCACAGAAGAAACTGCTCTTGTTCAGTGCTTTTGTTCTGCTTTCAATGAAATTCCGGTTATCTAATACCGATGAAAAACTCTCATATTAACTCTAGGTAGGTGTTAATGGGTTAGCTTTTTGGAGGAGGAGGTCCAGTTTGGCATATTCGTGATTTTGAACAGTGAAAACTCTTGGCTGTAGTTAATATAACACCTTCCTATCTAGTAGTTAGATGACTTCTGCTTATTATTACTCTTCTATTGGATCTTTGCTTTCTTTTGTCTATCAAAATGTCTGGATGGATCCTGCTTAAATGCGAGTAACTTTTGCTAATTACACTATTGTTCTGTGCTTTTGTTCTTTCAATGAAATTCTGGTTATCTAATGTTAACTCTAGCTAGGTGTTAATGGGTTGGGGATGACCAGTTTATCTTGTACAGTGAAAACACTGTCTGTAGTTAATCTGACACCTTCTTTTCTAGTAGATAATGATTTATGCTTATTAATTAGTACTCTTCTTTTAGGATCTTTGCTTAGTTTTTGTCTGATCAAAATGTCCCTTTGCCTCGTTGGACTCAAATTTGGTCTTTGAAAATTGAGAAAGCAAAGCAATGCATGCTATGCTTGGTGCTTTTCTGGAGGTAATTGGTAGTTCTGGGTGCGGGTTGGCTCTCGATTTGTGATTATTTATCTTACTTTGATAATGTTGTTTTGGTTTTCTTAATATTGTTGATAACGTGGTAATATAGAACTCATTTGGTCATGAGCAATATTAAAGTACCTGGGGATTTTGTTTAGCAACTCGAACTTGCAAACGTTGAATTGGAAAAACTACGAAAGTATTGAAAAACTTACGGCAATTCCTCAAATGAAATAAGGTGAAAATACTGATATCTAATCACAATTTTTTAACGTTAGTATTACTTTCAAATATTCTATATTTTATTCTCAACTTTAGCTAAATACCATTCAAACACCTGCATTGAGCTTTTTATATTTTTAAGTAGTAATAGAACAATGAAATATTTGTTTGAAAAGTTTTTCAAGACTTTTAATCACATATTTCAACACTGTTTTCAAAAGAAATTTATGTTCCAATCATCCAACTTTTAAATATTCTTGTGACTTCCATTCCGAGCATCTTTCTCTTCAACATTTTAGCCGAGTATTGGCATTTGTTTTCAATTATCTTTTTAATATTATAAATAAGAGTAGCTTATTCTACCTGTCCAAACTAATTGAGCACATGTATTAAGGAATGCATTTACTCCTAAAAGTTCAGACGTGTATTGACTACACTATTTTTAATTAAGAGTGGCTTTGAAACTATAACAATGATTAAATTTATTTATTGAATTAAGAATGTGTCAAGGATAAATATTTTAAAAAAGATTTTTTTTTTCATAGATTAAAATCCTCAATTATTTTGGATCAGCTTTTAGAGGTTAATCCTCAATTATTTTAAACTGGAGAGAGTAAACTAATTATATTTTGTATTTGTTATCATTTTTTATAATGAATGTGAAAAGAGTTAAAATAAGACAGAGGAAGTAGTATATAGTAAAAATTGAAATTTATTTCTTTTTTAGAGACTGACGAATGAGAAGCATCTTGGGAAGTGTTATGGGTAAAGTGAACTAGCGTATGGTTGAAGGGTAGTTCAACAACGTTTAATGGTCAGGGAAAAGGGTGACAAATAGATGCTTTACATTTTTCAAGCGTGACACCTATGTTGACACGCGTCCAATAAAGTATACGAATAATACTCTTTTTAGCGGACACTTTACGAGGATTGTTATGGGTCAGGATATTAAATTATTTAGAGTGGAGAGACTTTGGGTGATTGACAAAAATATTTTTTAGTGGGTAATTTTAAACTTTTGATCCGCTTACCTTGTGGACTAATATAACTTCAAGTTTAATATGTTGGGGAATTGATAAGATGGTACAACTTCTACATATTATTATTGAATCTTTTTAACCTAAAAAATTGTAGCAAATTGTAGGCCTAAAAATATTGGCACAACTTAGCCAATTAAGCAAAGAGGCGGCTAAATAATAGGGATGAATATTTTTTATCCCTTATTTAACGTAACTAAGCAAAGAGTTGACTATATAATATAATAACACATACTCACTATATTCCCACAAGTGAGATCTGGAGAGTGTAGAATATGCATATCTTACTCCTACCTTGGGAGGTATAGAGACTATTTTCGATAGATCATCGGCTCAAGAAAAGGCATTTCAAAAAAATTCAGACAAGAATTAACAGAAGTAAAGAAGTCATCGCAAAATACAATAGAAAGCATAACAAAGCTTTATGTAGAAAAGAAACGATAACTACATCAAACTAATACGATAACCGAAGTACAATAGATAACAAATAGTAACAGAAATTGAAAGGCAATAAGCTACAAACATAATGCTATGCCTACTAGTATGGACGGATTGGCAAGACAACACTTTACTACCTACTAACCTTCTACCTTAATCCCTGTCCTGAACAACCTCCTATCTAAGGTCATATCCTCGGTCAGCTGCAACTACGTCATGTCATGTATAATCACTTCTCCCCAATATTTCTTCAGCCTATCTCTATCTTTCCTGAAAACATTTATAGCCAACATCTCACACCTCTAGACTGGGGCCTCTGTGCATCTCCTTTGCACATGTCCGAACCATCCCAACCTCGCTTCCCACATCTTGTCCTCCACCGAAGCCACTCACACCTTATCCCTGATAACTTTATTTCTAATTCTATCCTTCCTAGTATGCCTACACATCCATCGCAACATCCTCATTGTCGCTACCTTCATCTTCTGGATGTGAGATTTCTTGACTGGCCAACATTCCCCCCCACACAACATAGTTGGTGTAACCACCACTTTGTAGAACTCTGGAAGCCATCTTCCATTTCATCTACCCTACTCCAATACAGTGTATGTGTGACATCATCATCAATCTCCCAATTTTCTTGGAAACTAGACCCAAAATACTTCAAACTTCCTTTTGGACGGCCAGTGTCTCAAGCCTCACTTCGACGCCTGACTCATGCGCTATGGCACTGAACTTGCACTCCAAGTATTTTGTCTTGATACTGCTCAACTTGAACCTTTGTACTTTAGGGTCTCTCTCCAAACTTCCAGTTTAGAGTTAACTCCGTCGCGAGTCACTTCACTCAGAGCTATGACTCTGCAAATAACATACATCATGGCACCTCACCTTGGATTATCTGCGTCAATTTATCCATCACCAAAGCAAATAAAAACAGGTTAAGAGTTGATTTCCCATGCAACCCCATCATCACTGGGAAGTGCTCCAAATCTCCTCCCGCTGTCTTTGCCCTGATCTTGGCTCCATCGTACGTATCCTTGATCGCCCTAGTGTATATACCTATACACCTTTTGCCTCCAAGCATCTCCATAGCACCTCTCTTGGGACTTTGTCATAAGCCTTTTCTAGGTCGATGAACACCATGTGAAGGTCCTTCTTCCTCTTCCTGTACTGCTCCACCAGCCTCCTAACAAGATGAATGACTTTTGTAGTTGAGCGTCTCGACATGAGCCTGAACTGATTCTCGAAATAGACACGCTCCTCCTCACCCGCAACTCCACCACCCTTTCACACTTTCATAGTGTGGCTTAGCAGTTTGATACCCTTATAGTTGTTGCAACTCTGAAAAAGATGTGGCTATAAATAGGAATGAATTCTTTTTAACCCTTATTTAACGTAATATACATTACATGGATACAGTAGATGTATACGAATGATCAACAAACAGTTTTTATACACATTATATGTATACCAAATCAAATTGCATATTTGATATATATTAAATACACATAATAAATTTAGTTGATGTATACAAATGATCAACAAACAATTTTTTATACACATTATGTGTATACAAATCAAATTGCATATTTAATATACATTAAACACACATAACAAATTCGAAGAACTGCTCTTTCCCATCGAATTTACAACAAAATAGCTCAAAAGGATGTGGCAACCATGTATCCCAAACTTTTAGTGCAAAACCCTAGATTTTTTTAAGAAAAAAGATACAATCAGTATACAAAAAGATATGGTGTGATTCGAGTGAATCTATTTTGAGAGATTCACGTTTCTAGTGGAGAGGTTTTAATGGAAGAAGTTAGAGAGAGTAAAACCTTCTAGGAGAAAGAATGGAGAAAGTGTCATATAAAAAGCTTTTTTACTCAAATGATTTATGGGTCATCTGGTGCAAATTTTTTGACCCACAAAATGTAAAATGGCGATTTTGTGCCAGATTCTTAAAACTTGACTAATATCTGTCAATTATATGTATAAGTTAGAACACCGTTCCAAATTTTTGTGTCATCATGGGCAACAAACTTTTTGAGCTTGAAGGTTGTCCATGAGACAAACAGGATAAAAAAATTTAAGACTGTCCATTTTTTAACGTCATTGAGTATAATATTGAGTCCAATTTTGTGATGAATTTCTGCTTCTCTTTCTAAATATTTTGCAGTTTAATTGGTTAAAACTTTTATTATACTATAAGGTCAAGTAATTAAAACTTAGAAATCATAATTGATAAAATCAATAACTTGAAAATAAGAAATATTATTTCAACAAGAGGTTGTCTTATGTTGAATGTGTGAAATTTATTGGTCAGTGTATTCTACTATCTAATTAAAGGGAGCTAGCAGGTAGCAGGTCAACATGCCTGCTTGGGATTTCAGGGACAATTTGGTCACTTCAGGTAAAATGGAGTGATGTAATTAGTCTAATTTTTATTTTCCCTTTGTGCTGCTTATAAACTTTTGAGATTTTGACTAAATTAGCCTTCTGCTTATATCATCAGCCTGTGCTTATATCATCAGGCATCATCATATCTATCACTTTTTGTTTCATTTTTACCGAGTAAATTCCCTGAGAGGTCACCCGTGTATTGAGAATTGCCTTTAAATATCACTTTTATTTCTTTTAAGATTAGAACATCACCTAACTATCAGTATTTTCTTCAGAATATACTAAACACACAAAATCCTCTTTCTCCCCTAGTTGGCAACTTGGCATGCCACGTCACATGAGATTTTATTTTTTAAAAAATAAATCTATTTAACTCATCAAAGTCATTTAACTCAACTCACCCCAAACCAAACCCATAAACCAACCAATTCATATCTTATACCCATTTAACTAGATGAGAAAACATCATAGAAGCATAACTCTTATACCCAATTTTGAAATTTTTTGTATTTTGCACCCTCAACGTGTACTCCCTTTTATGATTCGCACTCTATCCTATTTTTTTTAACGATATGCACTCTAATCTTAGTATTTTCTTGAAAACGATAAAAGACTTATTTTGTTTTATTATTTACAAGAGTACTCTTCTAAGTAATAAAACAAATAAGTCTTTTATTGTTTTGAAAATAAGGAAGATATCAATTTACATTTATTGTTTTAATAGCGGAGATAAGTTTTTACCTGTGCATGCGCCAAATTAAATAATTAAATGACTACTTTATCGGATAAGATTCATACATAATCACTTCCAGTCATTGTAACTGAAAGAAATGTTATTTTTATCGATGAAATTACACGGTAAATATCTTGTAGCTTCATCTAAAAATTGGAAACTTTAGTAGTAATAGTGATTATTTTTAAAGATAAAATTAAAAAAATGGCTGGTGAACAACTTTTGTATTTTGCGAACTGTTTAATTTTCTCCCCAAGCTAGGCACTTCCCGAACTATTAGTAGTGTCAGTAGTGAAAAATGGATAAAATCTTTACCCTCGTAAATGATAAAACAAAATAAGTCAGTTTATGATTGTGTAAGAAAATACAAAGATTAGGGTGCACATCATTAAAAAAAATAAAAATAAAGGGGGATAGGGTGCAAATCATAAATGGGAGTATTTGGTAAGGGTGCAAAATGCAAGAAATTCAAAATCGGGTATAAAAGTTACGCTTCTTTGATATTCTCTAACCGGATTAAATGGGTATAAGACATGAGTTGGTTGGTTAAGGGGTTTGGGTTGGGTTGAGTTAAATGGATTCTAGATGAGGCAAGTAAAGTTATTATTAAAAACAAAAATAAAAAAGAATTTTATGTGACATGGCATGCCAACTAAGAGAGAATGAGAGTTTTGCTTGTTTAGTATATTCTGAGAAAAATAGTAATAGTTGAGTGATATTGTAGTCCTAAAAAAAATAAAAGTGATATTTATAAAAGAATTCTCAATACATGGGTGACTTTGTAGGGAGTTTACTCCATTTTTACCCCTGGTTTGTACTTTTATTGCTTAGTTAGCCTATATATCTTTTGGTAATTATTGGAAAGTTGGAGAACAATATCTATACTACAAGGCACCCGGAGTGATCTCAGAGAGATATCTGCCATGCCCGTCAGCTTTCTGCCCTTTGTTCTTTATTTATTTCACTAAAATGTGTTCACGCTGTTTTAGTAAGTACTCCCGTCCCATAAAAAGTGTCACTTTAGTCAAAACACGCATATTAAAAAATTAATAATGCAATTTAAATTTTATTAAATTATTTCTATATAATAAAAATAAATTACTTTTACTTCTTGATTAGAGTATACACAATAAGTAAACCTTTTGACATTGGGAATCTAATAATACCAAGTCACTATGTGATTTTTTCAATAATCATTTAGATGTTACTTTATTGTCCAAGGATAGAATTGAAAAAAATTAGCCAATTTATGTCTTGATTTTTTAATGTGACACTTATTATGAGACAATTTTTTTTTGGATAAGGTGGCATTTATTATGGACGAAGGGAGTATTGCCAATCTGAGGACTTTAAATGCCTAGAAAAGGTCCCATGCACAAATTGTCCCAATGCCTCTCCTTCCTCTTCAAGATGTTAACCCAAAATGAATTTATTTTGCCTTTTTTGTTTAACACTATAGCAAGATAAAGAATATATATGATATCTTTTCTAAATTGGATTTAATTTAAATATTCACTCTACAATGACCAATAATATAATGAAAAGGGAAAAGGTGTAAATATACCCCTCAATTTTGCGATTTAGAGTAGATATAACCCCCGTTATAAAAGTGGCATAAATATACCCCTGCCGTTACAAAATGGTGCAAATATACCCTTTTTGCTAACGGAATTTTTTTAAAAACTCATTTAGTTTATATTTTATTTAAAAAATATCAGTGACTTTAAAAAAAACCTACCCATTTTTTTTGAGTAGACATATTTTTCTAAGGTCATATGATAATTTTTTTTTATTGGTGGGCGGGTCTGGTTCGTTTAAGAAAATGGGTAGAATTTTTTTTTTTAAGCCACAAAGATAGTTTTTTTAACGAACCAGACACGACCCACTAACAAAAAATTTACCATGTGGCGTTAGAAAAATATCTCTACTAAAAAAATGGGTAGACTTTTTTTTAAAGCCACATGGTTTTTTTTAATTAAAAAATAAGATAAATGATTTTTTTTAAAAAAAAATTTCCGTTAGCGAAAAGAATATATTTGCACTATTTTTGTAATGACAGGGGTATATTTGCACCATTTTGTAACGGTAAGGATATATATACATTACTTTTTTAATGGGGGTATATCTGCTCTAAATCGCAAAATTGAAGGATATATTTGCACCTTAGCTCGAATGAAAATCAACAATTCACCAGTGTACTACTTCACAACATTCCTTACAGGAGTAATAATTTGTAACATCACATCACTCCCTAATTTTAAAATGGAATAGTCCTAGAGTGGAGCAATTCAATTTGCTAAAAGACATTTATTCCTTAGGAGACAAATTAATATTCGAGTAATCAAAAATTTGAAATAAAGGCATAAAGCTCATCTTCGGGTAAAAATTTATCCAAAATTTGGTATTTTCGGACACTCTTATCATTGCATCATAACTAATTAGCACATATTTTTAACTCAACTTGTGACACAACCATGACAATACGTTCTTGACGTTATGCTATAAGTTGGGCTTTTCTCTAGATATACAAATTAAACACATATATTAGTGAATTTTAACTATAGTTTATAATTATTTTATTAGTGACATGATTATATAAATGTTTTTTAAAAACATAAAAAGAAAAAAAGATATATAGGTGAAACTTATCTGATCCTGCATTTACATTATCAGCAAGGTAGCAAAACAGAACTCTCAAAGAGGTAACACAAACTCATAGAGCACTACAATGATATATGATAATCAATAATTATTGTACATTACAAATTTCATTCAATAGCATCATATAACATTCATTCAAAAGCACGGGCCAAACGAAAAAAGAAATGAACATGCTGCAATGGAAACAATTATTTTTGATAATGTGATTGGGCCCGTGCTTCCTTTTCTAGTATGACTAGCAAACTATGTTATATGCGATGCGCTTGTTCCCAAATATATTAATTTATTCAATTTAGTTAGTCTTTATGGTTTGTATATTTTGCAAAGGATACAACGATTCTCCTTAGTGAGTCTCCATATTATTATTTTTCGTCTTATTTTTTCACTTAATTTCTCAATTGTTGTTAAAATTTGCCTTATTTTGGTTATATCTGCCTCTTTTTATATTTAGTAAGTTGATAATTCAAATATTCTACATGTCAAGTTTATAATCACAAGATTGAAAGGATATTTTATTACATTATACACATTTTTAATTTAGGACCACAAGATAGTCTATCTTTATTTCTCAAACTTCGTGTCTAGTCAAATGTAGACACTTAAATTAAGACAGAGGGAGTATATGCCAAATGAAAGAAATGAAAGGACAATTGAGATACTGCGAACACGTGGGGACTTAAAAAGTAAACATACAAGAGGTAGTATTAATGTTAAACTTCTGAAATGTATACATGTTAGTCCTGGCTTAGAGTACAATTTCAGTTGCTTTTTGTACAACCTATTGTTGTTGTGTTCGTCCACTTGGGCGTTTGTTGTTAAAAAATAAAAAATAAATTATCTTATTTTGGTTATGTCCGCCTCTTTTTATATCTAGTAAGTTGACAATTCAAATATCCTACATGTCAAGTTTATAATGACAAGATTCAAACAATATTTTATTATATTATACACATTTTTAATTTAGAACCACAAGATTTGAAAGTCTATGTTTATTTCTTAAACTCCATGTCTAGTCAAACGTAGAAACTTAAATTGAGACAGAGGGAGTACATGCCAAATGAAGGAAATAAAAGACAATTAAGACAATAAGGACCTGTGGGGACTTAAAAAATAAACACACAAGAGATAGAATTAATGTTCAACTTTTGAAATGTAGACATTTTAGTCCCTGCTTAGAGTACAATTTCAGTTACTTTTTATACAACTTATTGTTATGGTGTTCATCCACCTTGGGCGTTTATATATAAGAAGAAGAAAAAGATAGAATAGAAAAATAGACATATATTTTTAGTAATGTGGCCAAGTATAATGGGACGAAGGGAGTACTTCATTTTTATTAATTCTTAAAGAACGTGAAAAGTCAAGTATAGTAATGGGGTCAAGTAATATGAGACGAAGGGAGTACTTCATTTATTAGTTTTTAAAGAACGTGAAAAGTCAAGTAATGTGGCTAAGTAATATGGGAAGTAGGGAGTACTTCATTTATTAATTCTTAAATAAAGTGAAAAGTCAAAAGTGAAAAAGTAAAGTGCACGGAGGAAATAAATATGTGTCGGAGAATTAAAATTGAAATGCATACATGTATACATGAGAAAAGAATAAATATTCAGCAAGAACGTGAAAAGTCAAAAGTGAACAAGAAAAAGTACACGGAGGAAGTAAATATGTCTCAGAGAATGAAAATTGAAGTGCATACGTGTATACATGAGAAGAGAATAAATATTCAGTACAATAACATATATCCACGTGGAATTTATTAATTCTAAAAGAACGTGAAAAGTCAAAAGTGAATAAGTAAAAGTGCACAGAGAAAATAAATTTTTGTAGGACAATTAAAATTGAACTGCATACGTTTATACATGAGAAGAGAATAAATATTCAGCAAGAACGTGAAAAGTCAAAACTGAACAAGTAAAAGTGCACAGAGAAAATAAATGTGTCAGAGAATTAAAATTGAAGTGCATACGTCTATACATGAGAAGAGAATAAATATTAAATACTATGACATATGTCCACGTGGGATAGGTAAAATGTACAAGTTATATAGCTTATGGTACAAGCATTCATGGCGTGTACAATTTATAAGGCTTTTGGTACAAGTTGGTAATGTTGTGTTGGTCCTCCTTAGCCACTTATTACTACTATATATAAGGGAGAATCAAAGGACTTTTGTAGTCCTCACAAAAGTTTTCAAATTAATGTTAAACTTTTTAATTAATTACTTTTAGGTCCTTTTTTATTTTATAAGATAATTTTTTCAAGAATGTAATTTTAGCCTAATAAAAAAGTTATGGACAATTTTTAAATGATGCCATATAGTGTTGAAAAGTGAAGACAATGTCATTCATTGAGATCGGGTTATCTTTAAATTCTCTTGCTTGGTTAACTAAATTTAATTTTTTTTTTTTTTAGTATAGAGAATACATGAAGAATTAAATTTTATTGAATCTTGAGGTACAATTTAATAAATATAGGTTATTTCTTGAATTTCGTCTGAAACTAAGGTGAAAAATCACATATAACTAGCATAAACCTTTGATGCAAGATAATGAATGAAAATTTAATCAATGTCAAAACAAATCGATTTTTATCTATGAATAAAATCACACGCTCACAAATTCACAAAAAGACGAAAATATTTTTTGATTTATGAGCTTTGCAAGTTGTAATTATCATACTTTATCATAATCAATGTTAGTATAGGATATCGAGTCATTGTGTCCCTTTGAGATTTGCTAATTTTTCTACTTAACTTTCTTCCTCATAAATAAATTTTTCATTAAAAATCATCTAATTGTGTGACGAAAAAACTTTAATAATTATAAAACTTATCAATAAGATATCATTAACCTGCAAATATATTAAATTAATTATGCGGTAGAAAATGTGTCACATTATACATATTTAATAAGAATTTCTATTTTTATATTATGAGTTTGCACGGGCCTTCTGTAACTAGTATATAATAGAAATGTAAGAGTATCTTTTTTAGCCACGTATCCATCATGGTGGTTCATTGTCCAATCTGGTCATTATTTATTTTAATATGAAAACAAAATATAAAATAATTTCTTATGAAGACTTATAATCTAAATAGAAAAAAAAATAAAAAATTACTAGGTGGCTGACATGCAAGGTTCTTCTAACAATAGACTGTATTGGCTTGCTAATAATGTCACCTCGACTCGATGGCGTATGCCAGTTATTGCGTAATGAATCAAATATTTTTCTTGTTTAATTTATGTATATAGAAAAGTTTTAAAAAAATGGTTCAATCAACTCATACATGATGAATTCTACGATACATTGGTGATGAGTATATAACGCAACTTGAGTTGCAAAGTCTTGTGCCATAAATGCATAAGCAGATAAAATATTACATGTGTTTAGTCTATTAAAGAAGTAATACAGGATAAAGCAAGGCCCAATTGAAAATACAAATGACTACTCTAATCATTAATTAAAGAGAATCAAAGAAAACCCATCGGATTATAAATTGTATATTACTTAAAAGCAATACCGATCTAAGGAATATCAGTTAAAAGAGATCAAAAAATGTTGATGTTACCACCGAAGGATGTGGTGCAACCAGGGGCGAATTTATGTGTAATAAATGGGTCACGTGAATACATGGTCACCCGACTAAATTCACTATATTATGTGTATAGTTCTTATAAATATATCTAATATTAACTTTTGCTGCACGTTCTGTTCCTTTTATTTCTTCATTTCCCTTCTTCTAATGCAAATAAAAATGTAGTACTTGAGATTTGAACTTGGAACCACAAAGTAAATTTTGAACCTCCTAAACCACCGAGCCAACTTGTAGTCTTTGGTTTATGAGATTCAAAATTTATATATGTGCATAAAAAATAAAAATATTACCATATATATAATGTGTATTTTTCGAGGGTGTTTGGGCGAACACCTTTCCGCCCCTGATGGTGAACCCATCCTCTTAAATTCCTGGATTTGCCTATGGGTGCAGCGGATAGGCCTGCTCCTCACTTACCAGAGGTCTCGGGTTCGAGCCTTGAGTATGGAAAAATCCTTGATAGGGCTTCCCCCGGATGGGGCCTTACATGGCGCGAATCCGAATATAGTCGGGTTCCAATGCGGGTATCGAACATTGGATGAGAAAAAAAAATTATTGATGTTGGATATGTATCTTCAACTTTTAGTTGCAATCTACTTTCTTTTAACTTTTCATCTCTTGAATTGCATGAATCTGTTATCCTCTCATTCAATTCCTTTCGCTTTTCTATTTCACTTCCTACTAATTTTGAGCTTAACTTATTCCTTTCTCTTATATATATATTAATTAATTATTGTAAAGCAATTTGACATTATCATAATATTTTTACCGTAGTAGCAGATTACCTATTTTATTTTTAAGATTACATATCTACTTTTACAAGTGCACAACTTCCTATTTTACCACAAATAATTGTTTTTAGGATTCCCTAATTGAAGTTGCATTTTCTTTATATAATTTAGCTGTCTCAAAATCAACTTCAAACCCGAAGGTTTGAAGTTGACTTGAAGGTCAAAAGAAGATTAAGGAGAACCATCACCACTATTAATAGTATGATAGTTGCAAAATTGACTAAACTTCAAATAATTTGTAACAATTAGATACATTTTAAATAAAGATGTTGAAAGGGGCTCAATGGTGTCATTTCTACTTTACACATAAGTGCAACAACAAGACCTACAGGGGTCATTTGCACTTTTGTCCTTATTTTATGCCCCTTATAATAAAAAAAATATTTTGGGCATAAGTTTATATTTTTGTATCATAATACCCCACAAATTGTAGCCTCACATGACTTTAGCTTCTAAAGAACTTATACCCGGTAGGCATAAATTCGATTTTAAAGGGGAGAAATTAAAGACCAGTCCATTTGAAGGGAAAACCGTGCAATTTCTTCGAGGAAGAAAGACATGGTGTGGCCACCAGTAAAAAGAAAAGCCCAAAAAGGCCCCATTTTAAGATAATGGCCGCAAATAGTCCTCAAGCCCAAACTAAAAACAAGCTCTAACCAAAACCTAAAATTTCACTTAGCACTCTCTCTCTCTCCTACTTTTCACTAGTTGCCGTCATCGATATTGAGTATCTGTGTCTTCTCCGTTGCCGTCTCTTCGTCAACATCGTTGCTTTTCCATCTCCAGCGAAATTAAACTCCGCCATCTCTGTTGGCGATGATCTCTTCCAAATCGTCCAACATGCTAAGCGTCTCCGACGGCGATGATCTCTTCGGAGACATCATTCCTTTGCCATCCATTCACCTTGTAGAGCTCAAGCCTAGACCCGGTCTCCACTACCGTGTAGTCGTTGATGAAGATAACGTCCCCAGTGCTGATTAGGGTTTCTATTGGTCAATGGTTAGGGAATCCGCGTTTTAGGGTTCCGTACGAGATAAACAACTTCACACGGGTGAAAAATAAAGAGATAATATCAAACTATGCAGTAAAATCATCAGATTTATGGCCGTTCGATAGAGATCTGGCAAAAAAAAATTTCGGCGGTCTTCATTTTTTCTCCGAAAATCCTTGCCTATCTAAATAATGTATAATATGTGTATCATTAGTGTTATACATTTTTACAAACATTATATATTTATTATACATTTATTTACACACATTACACGACAATGATATATTTTCTATACATATACGGTAGGGATACATATTCTATATAACAATTGTACTGTTTCTATATGTATGATACATTTTTAATACATATACAGTAGTGATACATATACAATAATGATACATATTATATACATATGCTGATATTAGTTGAAAAATGACTAGAAAATGGAATTATTTTGAAAAGGCTAAAAATATATTTTAAGATTTTTGGATCACCGGGTGTCGATAGTTTCACCCGGATGGCCATTGATGTCCTTTTCCCTTTCTTCGACCTTAAAACTATACAGCCCAAACCTTATAACTATTGCAACTTCCAACTGGTCCATTTTGGCTTGAGAGATATACTTGGGCTTCTTCTCAAATATTTCCTTACAAACCTTTAATCATTGCAGTATCTTTATAAATTAAGGTCCTTTTATATAGGTACATGTCTACATGTTAACTCAATTCCGAAATGTTTTATGAGATCTAACAAACAGACTTGCAAGGCATTTTTGCAAAATTCGCAATACTTATGATCATTATCATTAATTAATCAAAATAAGCTGTCACTCTTCATTCAAACTCAATGTCAATTATAAACTAAGTTAAGTTGAACAAAAAATGAAGGGATCTGAGACGACCGTGGCTTAAAATCTATGCGCTTCAATTTTTTTAAGGGTTAAAGAATTCAATAAAGATATGAATTGGAGTATTAATTAGAAACTTAAATGCAGTTAACGAATGCCGTCTTAGCTCAGCTGGTAGAGCGCATGGCTTTTAACCATGTGGTCGTGGGTTCGATTCCCACAGACGGCGGTAGAACTTATTTTAATTTTGATTGTCGTCTAATTATCAAGAAGATTGTTATGAACAAAAAAAAGTCAAAAATAACTTTATATATACTAAGTATATGATTAGTATATAATTCCTCGATTAAAGGAGTGCATGAATCCCTTATAAGTCTGTCCCTAATGTTAGGTCTTCGTTCCATTCGTAAACAATCGTTCACCGTATAACCGAATCTAATACTATCCTGCCTAATATTGGACATTGTATTTGGGAAAGAAAAGATCACTGTATATTGTTTGCACATACGAAATACTATGAAAAAAAATTGCTAGCTTTGAGCATGCTGAAACAAGAGATTCTAAGCCTTTCTAACTTTGACAATCTCATTATTTAATCACCAACAAGGATTGGGGTGGGATAGAAGGTTCCTTTACACTTTAACTAAGGGTCTCCGATTTAAGTTCTGAGTATGAAAAAAATTATGTTAGAAATCGCTTCCTTTTTTGTCGGAACTTTGATCGTGGCAAGCCAAACTTCTGATGCATATGTTGGAAGTTTGCTTGCACAAGCAATATGACCAAATTTCAGATAAAATTTGTAACTTGGATGTGGATGTTTGTTGCTTCAATTTTGTACGTCTGAAGTTGTTTCTAAAATGGCTAATTTATAAATATTTATAAATTTCGATCATGACTTAAACGGGAGTGCCAAAATCGACACACTTGCCACAAAATAGCGACGTAGTCACTTTTACCAATTCTTTTCGAGAGACATCTTTGGACCACCTTGGCATGTGATTTTTTTGTGGTGACTTTTAATCAAACATCACCACGGAAAAAGACCATTTTTGGCAACTCTTCATTGTTGTAATCGAATAAATTTCAGTGTTTGGACATTTCTTAGCGTATCGTCTCAAAAAATATCTTTTTGCGATGAATTTTGCATGTGATGATTTTAATTGCCATAAAAAGTCTGATTAATTTTTTCTAGTGCTACAAAATTTAATTTTCTTGGGAAACTTAGATGTTCCTTTGTTTTGCTTCTTTTTCCTAAATAATTATTTAATTCCCTAACTGTTCCACTATTAGAATAATCTAGTTGACATAGTCCTATTGTCCTAATCTTCAACATGTGGAGGGGATCGGGAGGAGAAAAAAAGGAGTGTCTAGAAAAGGAAAGAACAAAAGAAAAAGGAAAGTGAATTTAATTAGAAGTCATTATCACTGAATATTAATAATAGAGAGAAGCATCAGAGACAAGAACAAAAAGGACAGCAAGTGGTCTTTTTGTTCCTTAATAAAACCAGCTAAATTTTTATTAATTATTTGATTGAATTTTGAAATAAAATAAACAATAATAACCAGCTAAAATCCAACAGGTAGCAAGTGCTCAAGAGTCAAGTCAACAATACTAACATGGGGGTTCAATGTAATATTTTATTTCTATTTCTTTTCTTTCTTGATTTTCCACCGAGGTTTTAGTATTTGGGCTAATTAAATTTAAATTCGCATCGAAAATCCTCATATTAGATAGTAAAAGACTTTTTAATAAAGTGACTCAATATTCAAAGCTCAAACTTGTGATTAAAACTAAAAAAATATTTATCATTCCATCAAAATCCTCTATGATATTTCCATTTTCCACCTGAGTAGCTAACATCCTAGCTAGCTTTTGTTATTGTTTTGTTGCGTATATTACTATTATATATAAGAGCCAATGTGGGGCTTTTTGTAGTCCTCACATTATATTTTGTCCTATGATGCTGTGTCACGTGGCTGATTTTTGCTCTCTTTCATAGCCATGCCCACTTGGGCCTTTGTAATTGGACCATATATCTTCTTCTTCTTCTTCTTTTTTTTTTTTTTTTTTTTTTTTTTAATCTCTTGTTGTCCCTTATTAAATTATTCCTTTTATTCGTTTTTATGTCATACTAAAAATATATTTTTACTTATTTATTTTAGCAAATCACAAAAGATTTAATAATTCTTCCTATATTACCGTTATCATTAACTACATAAAGTATTAGTAGTCAAACTTAAATTTTAATTAGAATATTTTACTCCTAATAAATAATTTCCTAAAGAAAGTGCCAAGTCAACACGAGGGAGTACAAAAAAGAATCGAGGGAGTACCTTTTACATTATTTGTTATTATAAATTTTGCTAAAATTTATGCAACTTTGGAGTCACTGTTTCATTTTCAATCAGAACATTTATTAGATCTTAATATTTAGTGCCCCATAATCTCCTCTTTGGGCGTGTTTATGAAGGAAAATATTATTTTAAAAATATTTTTTTAGGAAAATAAGTGTGTTCTTTCTTATTTTTTTGTGTTCAGTACGTAAGCAAAATATATTATCCTAAAATCAATTGTATATAATCTAGACAAGTACTATGGGAGATGGGGTGGAGGTGGGGATGTGGTGGGTGGTGGGGATGGGGGCTACGATGGTGGGGTATTGAAGATGAGGTGTATTGGAGGGCGGGGAAGTCACAATGAATGTGGAATGTTATTTGTGGAACTTAATTTTCTTGCTTCTACTAAGGAAGTCATTTTCCTCATTTTGAATGATCTTATTTTCCTAGAAAAAATATTTTTCAAAATTTTTGACCAACCCAATATGGAAAAATTGAAAAACATTTTCTAAAAAACATCCAAAATTTTTCTCCATACCAAACACACCCTTTATTTGTTTTAAAGCTCCAAAGTTTTGCTTCTTTCGTGAATATAGAATATTATGTCCCTTTGTATTTGCTAATTCTCCTTCAAAACTTCCTTCCTCATAAATAACTTGATGACTTGTTCTTTAAAAATCATTCAATTATGACTAAAAAACTTTAATAATTATGTAGACGTGCCACTAAAATAAAGTAATTATACAATAGAAAAATGTGATATAAGTTATATTTTTATAGTTAAATTTACTATTTTTTCATCATGAGTTTGGGCCCGAGCTTAGCACGGGCCTCACCCAACTAATATATACTCCCTCTGTTTCAATTTATATGAACCTATTTTCTTTTTAGTCCGTATCAAAATGAATGACCTCTTTCTTAATTTGGAAATAAATTCACTTTATGAAATGATTTACAGCCACACAAATATTTAAGATTTATTTTAAACCACAAGTTTTAAAAGTTTTCACTCTTTTTTAAATATCGTGTTCAGTTAAATGGATTCACATAAATTGAAACGGAGGGAGTATAATATATGCCATCTTACATGTGATTTCATCAGATACAGACATAAAATCTACGTGGTATGTGATGTATTTATCAACTACTACTAAATATTCTGACCATGTCTGCCATGATTATCTTTTTACATGATTAATTTTTTATAGTATAATGATGGTATCAGCCATCTGGCAACGTATATTTCTAACTATTTCACTAAGCACCAATTATTATCTGAAGGGTAGCACTAAAGAAATAGTAAATAATAGTTATCTTCATGTGATTTAAAGGGTATGAGCCGTCAAATTAGTCATTACTATTTGCATTATGACAGACTACCTATATATGAGCCCGTTTGGATTGGCTTATAAGTTACTTATAAGCTATTTTTAGCTTTTTTAAGTGTTTAACTGATCAGCTTAAAGTCATTTTATGCTTAAATTAAACTCAAAAAAATAATTAGACCTGTTTGGTTTAGCATATCTAAAGTAGCCTTATAAATTTAAAAATTATATAAGTTCGCTTTTTTTTAAGCCCATCCAAACAGGCTCTATATCTCCTTGGGCGCAGTCTTTTTATGAACCTTGCGTGAACGTGGGTATTTCGTGCACTGAACTACCATTTTCTTTTTACCAACTATTACCTCCCATCAATATAAATTTGAGATAACTTTGTCTGCTAAAGTTCAAAAAAATAGAAAGAAAATCACCTAATATCTTTATTGATTTTCAAAGTATATAGTTTAATACATAAATAAATAAATAAAAAGTACAAATTATATACTTCATCAATAAGTTATAATTTTTTTTTTTTAGTGTGTGTGTTTTTTTTTTTTTTTGTCGTTGGTTGTGGGGAATTGGGTTGCGGGGCGGGGAAAGAGAGGGGGGGGGGGGGGTTGTTGGAGGTGGAGTGGGGAGGTAGGAGAAACAAATTTTGGTGAATTTCAATTGCTATAATAAAGAATCAAGCTCACCCAAAAACAGTGCCCACATAAAATATGCTTCAATAGGATCAAGGGATAATTTGGGGTTAGCCATTGTAGTCAAAATATATGAAGACCATGCAATATGGTGTGTAGTACTATCGATGTTTATGTCTATCCAATGAATACGCATATGTATAAGTACGTACTCTATTATTTTTAATTATAATTACTTATAGTTTCACCTCAACTTATCTTTAATCATTGTAAATTAATGTAACATGGAGTAAACATTGAGTGTAGGTAAATTTATTTAAAAAATTAGAAATCATGTTCTGAATCTCATCAGAAGCAAAAAAAAAAAAAAATTGCTACTAAGAGATTTGTTTTTATCAGCACAACCCGTGATAGACAGAGTTACTCAACAACTACACCAAAGGGAGGTACTCCAATAAATATCTAATAAAATAGTTAAGTTGTTTGTAAATGGATCGAGATATCAGCTCTATAAAAAAGAGTTTTATTTTATATAGACTGTATCTAGCTATTGCACTTTACATAGGTCTATCAAGTATATCTGGGACATGTTAATTCAATTTAATCTACCTAATATAGATACCGGAAGTGTGACAGTAAACAAAACAGAACAAAGCATGGATTGCGGTAACCAAATGTGCATTGGAAAAAAGTTGGTGCTCACTTTTCTGTTGCCATAACAACTTTTGACAGATGAAAGATACTCAAGGAAGTGGAAAACCACTCTGGCAAATTACAGCCCTTTCAATTTAAAACAGCAAAAGACAAAGTTTCTTTTTAACTTGCACATCCAACACATACATAAAAAGCCTTTAGGCCAAATAACCAATTATACAGATTCCAACCTTAAATGCCTCATTCCACTGAAAAAGATAGGCTATCTATCTAGTCTCTTCATAATCTTGTTTTTGTGTGAGAGATAGCATGAAAGTTTGTCCTCTCTTGCAAACATATCAACATATATGTGGTCTCTGGTCTAACAGTCAACAAAATGGGAGAAAAATCATGAAAAATCAGTGTTTAAGTAGCCGTTTGGCCACGAGAATTATTCACTTTTTTTGGAAATAATTTTTCACTTCATTTGAAAATCGAATTTTCAACTCCAAACCTCTTTTTCAACTCCATCTTCATATATTCCAAATAAAATGCTCTCCTCTCCTTTGCAAAAAGTATAACTAAACACAACACCATATTCAATTCCAAATAAAGCGAAAAATATTTAAAATGTATGGCCAAACGCCTACTAAATCTTAACCGAGGCAAGATAACACATAGATGATTTTTCACATTCCCGAGCCTTAGTGGACGAAGTTACTTAGTACATGTACTAGTAAGAAGTATCAGGTAAAATAGTCGAGATAGGCGCAAGGCGAATCAGACTAATGTCATAAAAAAAAAAAAATTAACCTATGTGTTTTGGACCACTCTTTCTGCACTGCAAACCAGAACTTGCTCCTTATCCATACAAGCTTATCCAGCAAAACCTTTTTCATTGGTTGACTAAATCAAAGTTTATTATCATAAAGATGATTTCTATGATTTACTTAAGAATGAGTTAATGCATATTAGCAGCAATCAACCCCTATTTAAAGCAAAACCACAGTCAAAATACAAAGACAGGAAATAGTACAAGAAAGAAAAAAATGCAAATTTATTTCATTATTTCATATTCTATGTCTCCAACTACAAAAAGTGATAATTTATAACTATGTCCATAAATGAATCCAACAAAAGAAACAAACCTTATCTGAGAAAGAAATTTCACATTTTTGAGCAGATGACCTGTATCCCCCTATACCCCCATGTACTCTAAGATGCCCTTGTAGCAATTGGCATCAACTCTCTTGTTTTCCTCCAATTTCTAATATTCGATTCCAACTTTCACTCACTGACTCTAGATTCTGAATTCGCATCTGTCTTTAGCAAACCAGCATAGCACAATTTGTGACAGACAAAACTCTCTGCAGACATTTACATACAAGGAATGACAGACATCCAAAGAACTTGATTGAGCTATGTGCAATTCTTGTAACCAAATTTTTGACCAGCATATTCTACAAAACAGCACTGCCAATATTCTTCCCCTGATCAAGCTTGTATTGAATCTTCCTGGATAGACTCTGCACATATAAAAAGAACCAATCGATCAGTTATGAATCAATTCCAAACTTGTTGGTGTCAGCTAAAAAAGTAACAAGAAACATTGAAACAATTTGACAAGAAAAAGGTACATCAAGATTGTACTACTTATGGCACATTATGCATAATGCTGACAGAAACAAAGAGCAAAGTACTTATAAGTTCAACAAAATTTACAATCTTGGAACATTCTGCCAGCAACTTGTGCAAATACTTGTACTAACTATATATGTTTAAGATAGAATTTTTCAGCTTTAATCAACAAAATAGACATAAACCCAAAAAAAACCATTTCAAGAAATCACACAGATTAACAATCCATTTGGTAATTGGATTACTATCAAGGACTAAAGTTCACATTCTTGTAACCAAGAAGTAGACTATAAAATCATTTCAAATTCCAATACTCACTAATTTGTCCCTCTTAGTCATAGAATCTTGAGAAGCAAATAAAGTCAAACCTATCTATAACAACGTGTTCCTATGCTTTTTTGTTGCTACAGCGAAATGCTGCTATAAAAAACATATAATATAACATAACATGAAAGATCCTGACAGGGAATACTTAAGCAGGCGCGAATCAAGATTAGTCGGACTTAATGTCTAGCTATTGATTCATTCACACAATAAACAAAAAAACATAGTACTTAAAAACAAAGCAATTATGAAAAAAACAAGACCTTAGAGTTGGCAACATCATCTTCAAGATCTGTAGTAACCTGAACAGCAACACATTCTTTTGGATTGTCAAATGAAGATAATGAAAACTGCTTAGAAACAACTCCAACATCAAAGTAAATGACACCAGAACTTGATGAAGATACATATATTTTCTTGACTTGAAACCACAAAAACAAATCTTTAGCTGAAATACCAGTAATTAAATCGATCTGTCCATAACTTAAAGTCCCTGATACATATCTTTCATAGTGTAATTCATTTTCTTTTTTCTCAAATTTTGAATTACAAGGTTGATCTAAATGAACCACAAATTTACCAGAGTTATCTAATGTAAAATTCCTCACACCCTTTGGTAATAATCCCATTGGTAATCCATGGGATTTAAGAACTTCATAAATAGATGAATTTGCTTCTATCAATAGACATAAAGAACATAGAAAAAATGTAAATATAACAAAGGAATTTCCAAGATTATGATGAAGAAGAAGCATATTGATGTTACCAAAAAAATATTGTTTTTTTTTTTTTTTTTTTTTTTTTTTTTGTGTTATTGCATAGGAAGAGAGGAAAAAAAGATTTGGGGTTTTGAGAAATTTATGGTTTTGTGGGTTTAAAAGGTGAGATTTTTATTTTTTATTTTTTAGAAAAAAAAAGAAAATGATGGTGGTGGAGAAGAATAAGAACATATGAAGAACAAGGAGAAGCTTAGAGGCAAGTGTTGCCAGCAGGAGTACAGAGAGGATTAGGAGGAATTATCAATTATTGGTGTTCATTGTGGGGTCCCTTATAAGGTATTTTCCCATGTGGTGAAGTGCACTGGAGCTAGCTAGCTAGCAGTATAATGATGGGCAAAAAAAAAATATATTTCGTGTTTACACCATACTAATAAATAAGGAAAAGTACATGAATGCACGATTCTGATATGGCATAATACGTAGTCAGGCACTCGAACTTAGTCTAAGTTGACAACTAAACACTTCTACTTTGAGAATGCGCATCTAGACGTCTTAACTCGTCTCCACTGTGTTGATTGAATACTCTAACTTACAAAATGATCAACTAGACACTTCCAAAATCTATATGTCACGTCAGTGCCACGTCAGCATTGAGTGTCCATGAAGCATAGTGGGAACAAGTTGAGACGTCTATATATGTACTCTCAAAGTTGGAGTGCTTACTTGACAGCTGAGACCAAGTTTGAGTGTCTGTTTATGTATAATGTCTTTTGATATCGTTATTTAACTTGTGCTGGTTTTTAAAAGTTCTTTATAGTGCATCGGCTATAGACAACTTTAGACGTATTAACCTACCGGTGACCACCTATATGTGGCCCTTTGCAGGGTGCTTTCTCGATCAAGACGGAATTGATCTTCTCGACGCATCTCATATGTTGTACCGTGACTCGTTTTTCTAAGTAATGGGGAGAGTCTTAATTTAGTCTTCATAAAGTCTGATTTCGGACGCAGTGGTTGAAATTTAGACACATGGATAAAGTTTAATTAATTTGCCTAAATTTCAGCTATACATGGGTGAAGTTCAGTCATTTTCGCTACACTTCAGCCATTTCAGCTTAAACTTCTGTCATATACGGCTGAAGTTCAGGCAATTTTTATTAAACTTCAATCATGATCGAAGTTCAGTCATTTTTGCTTGAAGAAGGACATAAATGACTGAAGTCAAGAAAAAATGACTAAAATCCAACCATATGTAACTTCATACAATGCGTCTTAATTGATTTTGTCAAGCCTAAATTCAGGCACTGCATATCTAAAGTTGTCTATGTATAAAAAATTTAAAAAGACGAGTATAGGTTAAATGGCGATGTAAAACAGACTGCCTATGATATTTTTACTGATAAATGTGTGATTTCATCACGATCTCCATATCGCATCATTGCTCGTATGTCCGCTTCTACTTGTCTAAATGTAATTCAAGCAGGTTCAATGTATATAAAAATCTGGTTAATCACAAACTCTTCTTAAAAAATTAGTATTAAAAAGCTTTTAGACAGTGTAAGGAAGGAATAATCTGTATTTTCTATTGAGGATTTTCGGAAAAATCATATTCCATTGATTCTTCCGACACCATATACATGCGTCAACTCCCATATGTGATCGCCGTAGTAAATAGAAGAGAAAATCAAATTTAAATCTCTATCGTTATAAATTTTACAGAAACATATTGTTTGCTAATAGAATTTTTATTCAATTTATAATTATATATATATATATATATATATATTTCTTTATTAAATTATGTAATTATAATGGACTAATAGTTTAATATAAATACTGCATACGAGAAAATATCAAGAATATTGTCCATATGAACGAGTATAAATTGAGTCATAGAGGCAAGTGTTGCCAGCAGGAATACAGAAAGGATTAGGAGAATTATCAATTATTGGTGGACATTGTGGGTCCATTAAAATGAAGGAATCCCATGTGGTGAAAGTGTACCGGACCTAGTTGTAAATCAGGTGCGTCATATATGGATGATGTGAGAATTTAGCTAATTTAGAAGAAAATATTATAAAAAACTTGTATAATTATCAAATCAAACTAATAAAAGGCTTTTTAATGTATTTATCATGACTATGTTAAACAAATCAAACCCGAAATACTTTAATTTATGTTTTCAAAAAGAGAAAATATGCTTCAATTCTATATTATCAATCTACATTGGCGCAAATTTTTTAAATGGAGTAACTTTAATTGTGCCTAACATGACTGGTAAATGAGTGTGTGTGTATATATATACACATCCGTCTCAGTCTATATGGATTGAAAGGATTATATTTTCATCATTTCATGAGTTAAACTTAACAATTTTTAAGCCAGAAATTATAACTTATGTATCCTAATTTTACCCAAGTTATTTAGTTCTAAATAAATAATCTATAGATGAAATCGTTTGGATATGTCTTCTTGATTTCTTAAATTATATTTTTTCTTATAGGCATAAAAATCACAAGTTGTAAAAACTATCAAAATATTCTCAATTAGGAGGTTTATACAATCTTTACAAATGAAAAAAACAAAAAATTGACATAAATAAATATAACAAAAGTTTAATTAAAAAGTTTTAAAAAAATTTGAAAATTAGAAGAAGCTTTTCTAAAAATACAACATAAATTGATCAAACTTTAGTTTAATAAAAAAAGAAAATTTAACATGAATAGTAATGTAATTACTCTTTAATATAATCCTCCCACATGATAGACATAAATAAAGGTTGATAAATGATTGGCGGGAGTAATTGTTAAAAATATTTACCAACTTATGGGTCTTTTTTTATAAAATATAAACTTATGAGTCAAGTTTTATATTTAAAAATTTTAAAATCATGATTTGAAATCCCAAACTATCAAACTTTTTAAAAAAAGAATGATTTGAGATTTGAATATAATCCCACATGATTGAAACAAATGAAATTTTAAAAATATGTCCAAAAATATAAACGTTGATTTTAAAAATTTTAAAATCATGATTTCAAACCAATGATTTTAAATCGCATGACCAAAAACGCTGATTTCATCTCAAGTACAACACATTCCTTCAGACATAACAAAGTACACTATATGGTCATGATCAGTGAACAGGTTCTACAGGAATTATAATTTCGAAATTATAATAAGAAATTAAACAATGAACGTATTTATAGTGAATATGCTTTTATTGGTCGATGTTGGTTCATTTTTAGGGACTATGAGTACAATATAAATTAAATGGTCGACTTTATACCAGATAAAATATTTCATTTTTTATTTAACTTTGACTTTATAAATGACGTTGGAAGAAAAACATCTATATTATTTTAGTATTTTATCCCGGAATTACTAATCCCTAAATTTTCATCTCAAATTGAGCGTGATTAAAATATTATATTATAATTATTGTACACATAATCCTGAAATTATTAATTTCGAAAGAAAAGGTTTAACCAAATACGAATAAAAATTGTTACTTTCTCCGTCTCAATTTATGTGATATAATTTGATTTGACACAAAATTTAAATAAAAAAGAAAGAAAGAAAGACTTTTGAAACATGTGGTAAAATAAGTCATGAATATTTGTGTGGCTATCAATTCATGAAGTTAAATTATTTTTAAATATAAAAATATATCAACAGAATAAAAAAATGATCACATAAATTTGGATAGTAGAATACTGCTATATTTTATCTCCCAAACCAAACGATCTCTTGCAGTTGTAATTTTACATTGAACGACGAAATATCTATGGCCACGTGTCAGTTTATGAAAGGAAGATGATTTGGCACAAGGGAATGTGCGTGAACCTACGCGCTAAAAGTCGCGAGTGAGGCTACTAGGGGACCCGATAAGATATGCAAGGTGATATGCATGAAAATTGAGCGATAAGTACGATAGCCGAAAATGACATAACATAAGAAACCAGTGACTTAAATGGCGCGTGAACCGGCAGAATTGTGGAAGACTGCAAGCTCGTGTTGGATAAGAACAAAGAGCAAAATAGTGGCTACATTCATTAGCCGAAGGCTTAATACCTAGATAATCTTTAAATCAGAGAGGAAATAAGATCTCTTAATCTCTTACAATTTAAATTAAAAAAAAATAGATCTCTTATATGTTTTTTTCAAAATTTTTATGTGTAAAAAATAAAGATCTATTGTAAAAGAGTCATAAAAAAAATTTGTAAAGGGTAAAATAACAAATTTGACATTTTTTGTAAGTTAGACACTCTAACTTAACTAGTGACTAGATAGACACCTCAACTTGGAGTGTCGAACCAAGATTTAACTACAATAAACACTCCATTACAATGATTCAGTTAGGGATATACCATTTGTATTTTGAAATCAAACACGGGCACCTTTTGTACTATGAAAATTCTACACTTATACCTCCAACGATGCATACTTTTAACTAAATATATTAAAATATAATTACTAAAAGACAAAATACACTATAAATAAGACATTTTTTCAGACAAAATACACTATAAACCGAAGATTAAATGCTTAACAAGAAATTTTATTCATACCTTTTATTAAAAAAAAATTGAAACATTTATTGTTCGAAACTCATAAATAGAAAAATGAACACAAATTATTAAAGAGATATACCAACTATTAGTAATAACTTTCTTGCACCTTAAATATGTAAGTTATTTGTCATTTTATTTAATTATAATATTTATTACATAGAAATTTCTCTTTTTTATTTTGATTTTTTATTTATTCTTTCACTTCAAAATTATGTTAAATATACTTAGTTGGATGAACTCTCATTTGTGTAGGATTTCTATTACATAAAAGGTTTAAATCATTTTAGGAGAGGAAACATCATATGGGTAGGGTGTAAGTGACAGGATTTTCATAATATAAACGGTGTAGTAAGTGTTTGATTTTGAAATGTAGTGAGTTTATTCGTAACGAAATCATAGTACAGAAGTGTCTAGTGTCGAGAACCCCTAATTTATTGTGTCAACATTCTGATCATTTAAAATGATTAGGTTCTAAATAAATAATTTATACATGTTCATTAAATAATTTAACATTAATATAAAATTATGGACCAAAACTATTAAATTTGACCAAATTAGTAACTGTAGCGCTAGCAACGCCCTTGGTTACATTGAATGGTGAAGTAAGGGTGAAATGTGTGCATGAACAAGGTAAATGAGAGTAGAAGGAAGATAAGGGCAAAATTTACACTTTTGCTTACAAAAAATAGAAAGAAAAAAAAAAGGAAAAAATAATGAAAAACAAATAACAAATGGAGGATAAGATTTGTTTCCTCATTTTATAGAACAAAATTTTTATTTTATTTTTATTTTATATTTTAATAGGGAAATATGATCAGTGATGATTCGTATACTGAAGTGTCGTAATTCTTGTGGCAGAAGATTCTTAATATGCATATATAATTTATTCTTTCATGAGTGATGATGGGTTCGAATTCGGAATCTTTGTTAAACTCTGATATCATGTTAAATTAAGTACTTCTTTTGCTTCGTGTTATGTGGTTTAGTTTGATTGAACACGATATTCATAAATATTTTTATTTTTTATTTTGTGATTTTAAATTAAGAATGTATATAACATACTAACTATGTTTTTCGAAGCTTATAGTTTTAAACATGTCATATCATTGTTATTCCTATAAGGAATTATCATTAAGAGTTAAAAAAAATATTAAAATTAAAACTTACTCCACTGAATATAAGAAGGTGACTTCTTTTTAAATAAGTTAAAAAGAAAAGTGGACACTCAATTTCTTCTTATATGAGAAATATATGTTGCTTTTTTTTTCTTCCTCTAATAATCAATTTCTCCTAATATGGCGTTTCCATTAATCAACTTATATCTGCAAGAGAAGAACAAAACTTATAAGAGACATTCTTGTCATTATGGGCGACAATTACCTAACGTCTTTTAATAATCGGTCAATCCAATAGATTACAATAGAGTATTATTGTTTTCCTGTTTTATGTTTTCCAGGCTGGAGCCAATATAAGGGGAATATGAATGGGAAATGTGATGAGCTGTCACTTAATTCTCAATGTAAGTAATATTTTGTTAATTAATAGATTGCTTCACTAAATTGTTTGGAGCTAAAATGAAAAATAATTTATTTTATCAACTCTCTCATGTCTCAAATTGTGTTTCATAAGCTTAATAAGAAAAGAAGAGGGAAAATCATTATTGTTTAATCTGTTATTGCTTTTGCAATTACTTAAAACAATACATAGGGAGTAGGTGTAAGTTTGAAGGGACCTCTTGGCTTATGGATTATTGGGTTTGATTAAAAGGGTGTACATTTTACTCCTGCCATTATTTGGATTACTTACTTGCTCGCGATATTTACATCATAATAATGAATATATAATGCATATTAGTTGCATACTTTATTACTAATTGTGGTTAATTAATGTGTATTGTCACCTCATTTATTATTCAATTATGATAAGCTAATATAAGTTGGTGCGAACATCGTATGTGCGACGAGTTTTGTTTATCTTCTATCTACAATAGCTCCATAAACACACATATCAATGTATCATATTTTGACCTTGTTGCTTAAAAATTCTATCAGTGACAATATTGTTTTATCGTCCACACATATATTATAATATATTTAAATCACAAGATCCAAAAATTATATTTTCTTTTTCTTTTTACAATTCTTATCATCACATAAATATTAATTCATGTTTAAAACATCAAAACTTTTCTGTTATTGATTGCAAAAATGAAGCATCATGGACAACATTATCAATTAGAATAGGTATGAGGTTTTATGATTTATTGCGGCGAATGTGTATCGTTAAAAGATATATTATAAATGTGTGATAGAAGCACTTTATTATGTAGTCAGGTACTTAATTAAATAAGTCTTAGTTTGAATGTTTAAATGAAATTCTTGAAGCGTTTAAGAGGACGTGCATGTATTAGCACTAAATTTTAGGGAAAAGAGCACAAGTTCCCACGACACACAAAATAATTACCAGGCTCTGCCCATTACTTTCATAGTCTCAAAATTATTTACATGAATGCCCCCAAATTAAGATACCAACATGGTATCTCTTATATACAATAATGGTATAACAAATGACTTCTTTCATTAATTCTTCAAAAACACTTATCAGTCCTCTATGATATTCATGTTATATATACATATACTGATAGGATATCATAAAGGACATGTTCGTTCATTCAAAAAACACACTTTCTTCAACGAAAAAAAAATTCTGTGATATCATCATGTTATATATATATAATGAGATGGTATCATGGAGGACGGTTCAAGTCCTTCAATGAGACACTGATATCATCATGATCAACAACAACAACATACCCAGTGAAATCTCACAATGTGTAGGATGCAGGGAGGGTAAAGTGTCTGTGAGACTTTATCCTATCTCGGAAGATAGGAGGGTTTTCCACCCTCGGCTTAGAGAAAACACAACGACGAAAGGTTAGATAAAGCAAGCCGAGTTAAAGAAATGCGAAATGAAAGAGAAAAGAAAGCGAATAAGTCAAGATAGAGCAGTCTGAAAAAATGAAGCAGTAGCTATCATCATGATCATTTTATATAAATATACCGAAATAATATTATGAAGGAAGGATTTGAGCGAGGGGATACTCAGATAAATAGTTTCGGCCGAATGGGTAGTACCGAAATTAATTTTTGGAGGGATATTTTCGTTTAAATAGCCTATAGTGATATTTTGTGTTGTTTGTCCTAAATTTTATACCATGTAAATTCAAATTTATTAGTATAAATATCAAACGCCGAATGAAAACAATAAAGTAAGGTAAGATACCGGTTTGAACTGTTGAAAAACGTGGCAGCGCCGCAAACAAAAAAAGGTGGGGTGCAAAATACTAAGAAGAATCTAAAAATTGTATAGCTGTAGGATGTGAAGGCTAAGATAAAATCATATGGCACGTAGAGGAGAATAGGAAATTAAAATGAAACCATGTGAAGTGTGGGGAAATGTAAAGCTGGAATGATGCTGATCATGTTATTCTGTTTTCCCTCTATATATACTACAGCCCACACATAGTTTTATGTTTTGACATAACTTGCACATTGTTTTAAGTTTTGACATAACTTGCAGAAGCAAAAGATCATACGAAATCTTTTTTTTCTATTTTCAGATCTTTTATAGGAGTAATATAAAAAGTAACTGAATAAAGTGTGCGTATATATATAAAAAGTAAAGAAGTTATTGAAAATTTGACGTAAATATTAACAAAAAAAATTGTAATGACCTATTAAACTAACGTTTGGTCATAGATTCCCAAAAAAAAAAAAATATGAAAATTTTGATTTGAGTGAAGTTTTTCAAATTTTGAAAATGAGTTTGACCATGGTTTTTCATAAAATATTTTATTGTTTTTGAAAAACATGAAACAAAATTTATATTCATAAATTCTAAAAACTATCAAGAATATCCAATCATACCAAACATACATACTTGCTAATCCCAAATTGTTCCTATATGTTATAATTTTGTTGTTGAATTTGGTTTTATTACTCTTATTTTACTGATTTTGTAATTTCCTTGACAATTTGTGTAATATTGTTGTTGAATCGTACTGTTTTTTGCATTTCAATCTGTGCAAATGTGAGACGTCTCTGGATATGGAGACTCAATAATTAGTTATTGGACATTACAAGCAGTGACATAATTTTTGGGATTAAAACAATAGCGACAACTTAGGAGAGAGATTCAAGCCTTCAAATAATTCTTACGTTTTAAAGTATTCTTGATTGATGGGGGAAATATGGTAGATATGGATTAGTTGGTCATAAATAGATGAGGTTTTTATTTTTAATTTTTATAAAGTACAATAGTTTGAGGTAATTTTTAAAAAAATTTAAAAATGTCAACAGTTAGATCTAGACCTAAAAACAGGTTTGAATCAGAATTTAGAATTTAAAATTTTATGATCAAAACAAAATTTCTAAAAATTATTTTAAAAATATGCTCCAAAATTTATGGCCCGTTAAGTACTAAACGAATTGATCCCTTCTTTTTTCCTGTCTCTCAATGAAATGATTTGTACCTCATACCGTCAGTGTCATGTCATTTCAATAGACGTCATTTTGTACGTGAAAAAATATGGTGGCGTCCTATTGCCACGATTTATCTTGTAAGTGGATTTGAGTTTTATTTAGGATTATATGATGATCTTAAAACTTAACTCCCTGTCTCCAAATTAGAAAAATATTAGTAGTACACTATCAGTGGCGGACCTAGAATTTTCACCAAGCGGGTTCAATATAACAGAATAGAGAGGCAGCAAGGAAAAGCAAAGACATAGGAAAAAAGTTCATTATCATTAACTCTTCTATTCTATTATAGAGTTTTAGTGTAACCGTAGAAAAAATGGCATCATGCTTGAGAACTATTTTATTTTGAAAACTTTGTTTTCATTCTACCTATTCCTTCCATTACATGCTTATATTCAGCATCCAAATTCCCAAAATCAATTGAAATTTTCTTCAATTTCAAGTGGTAGGGTTTTTCTCAAGTGAAAAAATAAAAAACAGGCACAATAATTTTATTTATTTGAAAGTACAGAGTAAAAGACAAAGAGGCGAACTTGATCGATGTTTGGTGTTGTGTTGATGAAAGAGCGGAACTTGATGATGAAATTCGCTTCAGCTGAGACTTGAGAGAGACGAGCGAGGGGTTTGGGATTGGGGATTTCACTTTTCAATACTTTTTTAGATTGGGATTTGGGTCCTTTTGTTATTTTAAGTTCTATAATATTAGAAATTGAAAAAAATTTGGAAAAGGGAGTAAGGGACAATGCTGCTCACAGGTTATACTTATAATACTACTTGTGTGGTGAAATTTTAATTTTAAATGACTAAAAGGAAAAAAGATCACTCATTTGTTGTAGATGAGTTTTGAACTCGCGACCACTCAGAAACTTTTGAACCCACTAGCCACTGGGCTAACCATCGCACTTGTTTAAAGTGGAATCAAAAAATAAATATAAACGTCTATTGTTTCAAAAACTGAATAAATATACATATATATACACTGTAATTTTTTGACAAGTGGGTTCATATGAATCCACTTGAGACCATGTGGGTCCGCCCCTGTACACTATTTACAAACATATATATGTAAAACAGTTTTGCATAGTAAAATACTACGCAAAACTATTTTTTTCCTTATAATAAAAAAACAGTTTTGCGTAGCAATGTCTATACTCTTTATTAAGGCATTGGATATAAGGTGATAAATCATATCAATGGTAGATATGACTATGCTCATTGTCTTTTTGATTCAAATTATAATTTAGCTAAAATGGTTAAAACATCCCTAAACTTGGCGCGAATTGCAACTTTAGTCCCCAAACTATGACCAAACTTTAAGACACCCCTAGTCTTGGCTAAGTAGATTTTAATACACCCCTGAGCTGCCACATGACACAACAAGTGTTATCAAGCACTTCAAATCTTTTTTTTTTTTTGACATTTTTCTGCCTATTTTTTCCTATCCCAACGGCTAAAACCATCCCCTTTCTCCTTAATTAAACCCTCCCCCATTATATAATTTAATACACCACAACTCGAATTCAAGCTTTTTCTTATCCTTTTCTAATCTTTAGAATTGCTAAAACTTCTCTCTCAATTGAATTCATGACTAGAGTTTGTAGATGTGGATTTCCGGCGGTGGTGAGGATTTCATCGTCCGATGACAATCCGGGAAGGAGATTTTGGGGTTGTCGAAACTACAAAGTATGTAATTTTTGTTTTTAGTATCTGAATTTTAGTATATTTTTGCTGGGTTTGTTCTATTTAGTCACTGATTTGCATCTAAATTTTCTAGATTTGTCACTGATTTCCTTAACTTTGTATAGGTGAGAGGTCGATGTTCTTGAAATTTTTTCGAGCGGTATGAACCATCATTTCCAGAGCAAGCTAATATTGTTATTTGGGGTTTGTTGAAGAAGAAAAACAAATATGAGCAAGGGTTGAAGTGGTCAAGAACATTGAAGATATCTATGTATTAGTGTGCTATTTAATTTGATGTTTTATCTTGGAACACAATCTGGTTCTGGTGATTTAATTAGATGTGGGTTATCGGGTCGGGTTATTTACCCGGATATAGTTTCCTTTAATCATTTGGCGTCAATATTATACACGTGCAGGCCACATCAACATTTTATTCCAGCTGGACCCGCGAGTGACTACACTCTCTAAAGGTCATGAGCTTGGGGGTGTATTAAAACCTACTTAGCCAAGATTAGAGGTGTATTGAAGTCTAGCTATAGTTTGAGGACTAAAGTTGCAAGTCGCGCCAAGTTTAGGAGTGTTTTAACCACTCCAGCCTTATAATTTATATATTTACCCTTGTTACGAGAGGATAGTTTGTAGCAAATATGATATACTCAATAACTTAAAATTCTGAATCTACCTTTGAAGAATATTAATTTGTGCGTGTATGGAAGTACAGGTATTTCAGTTCGTGTTTATGAGGTGAAAAGGGGTAGCTAACTGTCTACCAATATTAAATTTCTTAGCTTCTCTAGTTCTTTGATTATGGAATGTTGGTTGTGTCATGTATGGTAGTGTTGTTTAGCAGTGTCACATTGTGCTCAAGGGCGGAGGGAGGAAGGGCCAAGGGGGTGCGAATCTCCTTGGCGGAAAATTATACTGTTTATACATGATTAAAATTATTTTTTATGTATATAAAGTAGACGTTAAACTCCCTTCGACTTCTTCGGCGTTTACTTTTTCATAGCTTGAACCCCCTTAGTGAATATCCTGGTTCCGCCACTGATTGTGCTGCATGTTTGCAGAGACGGATTTAATATTTAAATTTAATGGGCAAATTTTTTAAGATTTTACCATTGAACTCGAGTTCATTGTACTATTAAAATTATAAGTTTAGATCTAATATTTATTGATATTTTAGTAAATTTCTACATACATACATATATATATATATATATATGAGGGGCAAATTCAAAGCTTTATATACGGGTTCACAAATATCCAGTAACTTTTTCATTACGTTTAACCAAAAAAAAAAAAAACCTTTTATTCATTACTTGTATATGTTTTTAAAAATTCACTAAATATTTAATTGTAGATCCAATTTGTTAAAAGCAGCTCGAATTCAGCCATGGAAGCTTAAGAACCTACAATGGAGGTTCATCAATGGAAGAAGGAAGAGAGAGGAGTCAGTTAGAGAGAAGAGAGAGAATGGGAAAAAGAATTAACTAACTCAATTCCAATCAAGATTACGGTATATATATAAAAATATCTAATCTAACAAACTTATCCCTAATTCAGTTATTTGTACAGCTCATTAACTAACTAACTTCTACCTGATCTGGTACAACAAAAACAGCACTGTGTACAACTAAGCTTACTCTATCCTTTATCTACATTTCTACACTCCCCCTCAAGTTGAGAATGAAATATGTTTTTCATTCCTAACTTGCCAAGTAGGTAGCCATCTTTGCGCTAATGACTTAATGCTTTGGTGAACAAGTACGCGCCGGCATTCGTGTTGAGATATAACTTGTTTTGATGAGGCCTTCTTGTAGTCTTTCCCTTATGAAGTGACAATCAATTTCGATGTGTTTGGTCCTCTCGTGATACATAGGATTGGAGGCAATTTGTAGTCTTTGCCTTGTTGTCACAAAACGGTCAATAGGCAATGTCAAATGCACTGTATTTCTTTCAACGACCAAATCCAACCACACTAATTCGGCTACGGTTGTGCCATGCTTCTATACTCGGCGAGCTTCTAGATATGGTGTTTTGTTTCTTAGCTTTCCGGAAATTAGAGATGATCCCAACTTGATACAATATCCGGTGATTTCCTTGACATTGGGCGAAGCCGCTTGATCGAGTCACAAAGGCCTGCACATATTCTCCACTACTGCTTGACATTAGCAGACCAAGTCCTGGTTGCTTCTTTATATATTTGACTAGGTGCAAGGTACAAATTCATAGTGAGATTTCTTAGGTGCATGCATGAATTGACTTAGACATTGTACTGCGTATGAGATGTCAGGTCTGGTAATTGTAAGATATAGAAGTTTCCCAACAAGTTTTTGGTAACTCCCCCTGTCTTCCAATGCATCATCTTGAAGTTGCCTTTGGTCTTCTAACACTACATCTGTGGCCTTGGCTTTCAATCTCATCAAATGCAAGACTGGTAAGTTTGAGGTTTTGTTCCATGGGTGTCTCCTTATGTTTGGAACCTGATAGGCCAACTTCAGAAATCATTTCAAGGGCATATTTTCTCTGTGACATTAGTATGCCCTCCTTTGATCTAGCAAACTCTATCCCCAAGAAATACCTCAGTTCACCTAAATCCTTAAGTTTGAATTTTTTGTGCAGTGCTTCTTTGGAATTCTGAATTTCTATCAGGTCATTTCCTGTGACCAGTAGATCATCTACATACACAAGTATAAGTACAAACTTGTTGTGGATTCTCCTAGTGAATAGGGAGTAGTCATGCTTACTTTGTTGAAAACCAGAAGAAAGGAGGGCCTGAGTAAGCTTGAGGTTCCATTGTCTGGAAGCCTGCTTCAGTCCATAGAGAGATTTTAGTAGCCTACATACCTTAGTCCCCCCTTGGCTACTAAAACCCTGAGGTAGAGACATATAGACTTCTTCCTCAAGATCACCATTGAGGAAGGCATTGTGAACATCCATTTGGTAAATAGGCCAGTGCTTAAGGGCAGCAGTAGCAATAACAGCTCTAACAGTAGTAAGCTTAGCAACCGGAGAAAAAGTGTCATGAAAGTCAAGACCCTCCTGCTGAGTGTATCCCTTAGCCACAAGCCTGGCTTTGAACCTCTCAACTGAACCATCAGCATGGTATTTAATCTTGAAAACCCACTTACACCCAATGGGAGTGTGACCAGGAGGTAAATCTCAACCTCCTCAAGTATGATTCTCGCTTTCGAGGGCCTCGATCTCAAGCTGCATAGCCTTGATCCATCTATCATCTTTAATGGCTTGAGAATAGGTGGAAGGTTCAGTGTCAGAAGAGAAAGAGGCTAGAAAGCATTGATATTTAGGGGGAAGGTGAGAATAAGAGACAGAGTGGGCAATAGAGTGAGGAGAAGAGGAAGGAAGTGGTGGATGAGCATAATCAGTCAACCAAATAGGAGGTCTAGTGGGTCTGCCTGACCTTCTAGGAGGAGGATGAGTGGGAGAGGGTGCAGAAGAAAGGGGAGAAGACACAGCAGGAAGATGTGAGGATGAAGAAGAGGGAGAAAGAGAAGAAGGAACAGGTGGTGAGACAGGAAGGGAGGAGGAAGGAGGAGGGAGAGGAGGAGCGGGAGAGGAGGAGCAGGTGGAAAATCAGCAAAAAACTGAGTTGATGTTGGAACAGAAGAATAGAGAAAATGAGACTTAGGAAAGGTGAAGGGAAAAATGTTTTCCCTGAAAGACACATCCCTACTAACAAACAGTTTAGCAGTGGCAATATCATAGACCTTATAGCCCTTTTGTGTAGAGGGATAACCCATGAAAACACCAGGAATGGATTTAGGGGAAAATTTGTCAGAAAAATCTGGCTTAGTAGCATAACAAAGGCAACCTAGAACTCTGATGTGATCAACAGATGGTGGTTTAGAGTGAAACATCTCATAGGGAGATTTACCATGGAGAATAGGACTAGGTAACCTATTAATAATGTAGGATGCAGTGAGGAGACACTCCCCCCAGAATTTGAGAGGAATATGAGCTTGGAATCTTAAAGCTCTACTGACCTCAAGGAGGTGTCTATGTTTCCTTTCCACAAGTCCATTTTGTTGTGGAGTGTGGACACAACTACTTTGATGAACAATTCCTTTAGATTTAAACAGGTTAAGACAAAGAGCATTCAGGAACTCAAAACCATTATCAGATCTAAGAACTTTAATAGAAGTACCAAACTGTGTGGCAACAAGTTGAATAAAGTCTTGCAAGACAACATATACATCACTTTTCAATCTCAAAAGGAAAGTCCATGTTATTCGAGAATAGTCATCTACAAGGGTGAGAAAGTATCTATGGCCATTATAAGTACTTACCCTATATGGACCCCACACATCCATATGAACAAGATCAAAGGGCCTAACAGATTTTGTGGTACTAATGGGAAAAGGAAATCTGGTTTGTTTAGCTAATGGGCATACATGACAAATACAAGACTTTGAACTAGTAAACAAATTCCTTATAGTTGGGATTTTTACGCAAGGTGGTGAAAGGGGCATGGCCAAGTCTTTGATGCCATAGAATGTTGGGCTGGAACTGTGTCTGAACTGTAGAAGAAAGGCACTGAGGAGTGGAGGCAGCAGCAGGTGTGGAAGGATTGAGGATGTAAAGTCCACCCGTGCTTACCAATCCCTTCACCATACCCGCATTTAGAGGTCTGAAATAGGCAAAAATCAGGATAGAAAGTAACAGAACGATTCAGATCTCTAGTGTACTTTGAAACAGACAACAAATTAAATTTGAATTCAGGGACATAGAGCACATTTTTAAGGGATTGATTAGGGAATATAGGACAAGAACCAATGTGTGTAATCTTAGTACTATCACCATTTGGGAGTTGGACTTTGTTGTGTGGCTTGATAACGAACGGGAGATGATAAAAGTTTCAAGGAAGCGACCATATGATTAGAAGCCCCGATATCTATTATCCAATGGATTTGTTCAAGGATGGATTTACTGTCATGTGTTTAGCCATAAATTCTTGTAGTGGTGAGGGATGTTGGACCTTTTCCTTTGCACAACATTTTTTAGCATTCTCTGTCCGATCATATTGCTCATTTGTAAAGACAGGAGTAAGGGCAGGAGCAGTGGTACCATCTGTGTTCTGGACTTCTACACTTGAGGTCATGTTGGCATTATGAACCATAGGAGCAACACTTCCTGAGCTCATGTAGGCATTGTGAGCCATGGTAGTAGCATTGTCATATGCACTCTTCTTCCTATTGTTGAACTTGAAATGAGATGGATAACCACCGATTGTAACAACTATCCCTTGCGTGTCCATATGCTTACAATGGTCACAATCGGATGTGCATTTGTGAACCTCTTTCCCGCTATGTGGGATGCATTTGCGATTATTGGACCACTACTATCATTCTCCAATGGTGCTTGCCTGGCACCCCGAATGTGAACTAGATGCTCCATGAATTCTCGATTCTCCTCTTGAATGAGCATGGAGTAAGTTTGGTCCGGACTAGGAACTCGGATCCATCATTAGAATGTGACTTCTCGATGAGCATATGTATCATTTAGGCCCCGTCGGAACTTCGTCAATTTCTGTTTGGTGTAGGAACTCAACAAATGCCCGTACTTAGGACAATCACACCTGGGAATGGTATGACCGACTCAAACTCGGCCCACAAATCACATAATGCGAAGTGGAAACCGGCTACACTAGATGTTCCTTGTGATAGACTACTAACTTCTCTCGTTCAAGTGATACACTTATCGCTAGCATTAACCTTGTCAAATCTATCCTTTAGGACACTCCAAATCCTACCGAGCACTTGAGGAATAAACAATTCCTTTCCTCGATTCATGTCTACCGAATTCATAATCCATTGTTGAACAATAAGCGTTGCACCTATCCCACCGATGTGTTCGAAAGGCATCATTTTCGTAATCTTCCCTCTTCTGTTTGCCATCAATAAAACCTATTTTGTTCTTCACAAGTAATGACAATTTCATAGATCTACTCGATTCGTGAGTAGTTCTCAGATCCTATAAGCAATTGAGGAACAAGTGTAACTCCAGGTGTATCAGATGGATGAACATACAGCGGGTCATTACAATCAAGCACTTGACTGTTAATAGATGCAGACCCAGTTGCATTCAAGTTAACTACATTAATGGGAGTTTCTGGTGCCATTTCAGTTTGTTCAAGTGAATTAATCAACAATTCAACTTCAATCTAAACGAAATCTAGAAGGAAATCGCAATCGAACAATGAATAGAAAACTCGATTGCACACAGAACTCGATTGCACACAGATTTTCGCACAATCAATAAAAAAGAAAAAAAGGAAATTAACAACGAATCGATCTTACTTAGCGACTTCAGTGGATCGTTGTGAACTCGGCTACGATACCATGTTAAAAGCGGCTCGAATTCGGCCATGGAAGCTTAAGAACCTACAACGGAGGTTCATCAATGGAAGAAGGAAGAGAGGAGTCGGTTAGAGAAGAGAGAGAATGGGAAAAAGAATTAACTAACTCAATTCCAATCTGAAGATTACAGCTGTATATATAAAAATATCTAATCTAACAAACTTATCCCTAATTCAGTTATTTGTACAGCTCATTAACTAACTAACTTCTACTTGATCTGGTACAACAAAAACGACCTTTGTGTACAACTAAGCTTACTCTATCCTTTATCTACATTTCTACACAATTATATATATAATCGCGTGTGTGTATTTCGTGTCGAAATTTAAGGTTCAAATTGACCATAGTCAAAGCTACATTCACTTCTGAGTTCTGACTGTCCCTCCTAAAACTAAAGAAAATAAACTATTACTATTCACTACAACGTAGAGCCTGAAATGATGCCTGGGCCCTAGGGTCATCAATCCCATTCATATATCCAATACTCCTGACTTTTAATATTATATATTAATACAATTTCAAATCAATTATGCAGCTATGAATGATTTACTAATGTTCAACTATTTTCGACCTACTCATGCTTAAATTTATATATGTGTATATAGAAGTAATCACACACCTAAAGTAGTGGGTGTTGGAGTTGGACTTAAAACATTTATGTTGATACTAGCTAATCCCCATTTCAATTTATGTAAAACTTATTTGATTCGATACGGAACTTAAATTTTTTTTAAAAAAAAAGTTAACATGTCATAATATTTATGTGGCTATAAAACATTCTCATTCAGGATAAAATGAGAAGCTTAAGTTAAGTCATTCTTAAATTTAGAAAAGACTTTTTTTTTTGTTTTTAATTTAAAAAAGGGACTAAAAGAAATAGATTTACATTATTGAAATGGGAGGAGTGTTATTTATGCAACGGAAAAGGCTCAAATATGCCATCGAACTATCGGAAATGACTCATTTATGTCACTCGTCAATATTTTGGCTCATTTATGTCATCGCATCAATAGTTTAACTCATTTATGCCGTTGACGTTACCAAAATGACTCATCCATGCCATTTTTCATTAACGCCGATTTTACAATACCAGATATAACACATGGCCGCCAACTAGAGGGCCCATGTCTTTTAATTAAACCAAAGACAAATTAAACTAAAACCCGACCCATACACCCAACCCACCCAAATCCTTTTAACCCTAGCATTTAGAGGTTAAAGTGGTTAACAATTGGTTTTTGTTATTGCAATTAGTTTAACTTTAAAGTTAGCATCAAGATGTTAAGTATGTTCTTAGTAAAGTTAACCAGAGTAAAGTTAACCACTTTAACCTCTAAATGCTAGGGTTAAAAGGATTTGGGTGGGTCGGGTTTTAGTTTAATTTAGGATTTAATTTGTGCTGGTTTAATTAAAAGATTTGAACCCTCTAGTTGGCGATCACGTGTTATATCTGATATTGTAAAACTGGCGTTGATGAAAAATGGCATGGATGAGCCATTTTGGTAACGTCAATTGAGCCAAACTATTGAGGTGATGGCATAAATGAGCCAAACTATTGACGAGTGGCATAAATGAGCCATTTCTGATAGTTCGATGGCATATTTGAGCCTTTTCCATTTATGCAATTCTTTTCAACGCACAGTCGCAGTTCATAGCTATTAAAATTTGTAACAATATATGATACTTAAAAGTTTCAAGATGGCAGAATGTTTAAATACTTTTGATATATATAGTTGTAGTCTTGTAGATATTTATGTGTATGAAACATTTATTAGGATCGACGCAATTAAAGTCCCGTGACAGTGGAAATATTTATTTTGTGCATTATTGAGCATTGTATCTTTTTTTAAACTACAGTGCTCAATAATGCACAAACAAACATTGAGCATTGTATTACCGGCGGTCAATTTTATTATTTTCCTCTTAATGATGGTGGATAAAACTTAATATTATAGTAAAATAAGGTGGTTAGTTTTATTATTTTCCAGTTGGTTTATTATGCTTCACCAGATGAAAAGATTAAGAAGGAAATGGTAAATATATTGGTTCATGCAAATATTGGCATAGCCAATTAACATCCAAAATATGCTCATTCTTACCTCATAAAGCCGACCCCATAAATCTGTTTCAGCAAAAACCATAAACCACTAACCTTCAGTTAAAAGTTCTTATGCAAGTAAGACCTGTAGAAGAGGATAAGACACCAAGGAATGCGGAGAAATATTGGAGCCTTTCACCTCCATATTAATTAGGCTACTGAATCTCAGATATCTAATAGTAAAATAATTTTTTTTTTCTCCCGAATTATGACCAAACTCGTGAATATCAAAGAAGGGATACTTCTATATTGGCAACATTCCGAATGACTCCTCAACCTTGAGTTCCACCTGAAGAGGCAACGGACGGTAACTGCTAAATCTTCTACTGTTACATGGACAACCATATGGACTGGTGGACTTAAGAGACTTAATTGTCACAAAGGTCAATGCTTCCGCATCGAGCGTGTTGTTGCAGAGAAATATTAATGTATTGCTTATATAGCTTACCCCTTCAGACCATTTTGAAAAAGCGTCTATTTATAACATGTTTACTTCCATTGTAGATTTACGATATATAATAGTAAAACCACAACCAATTAAGATATTATTTGCCTAGTCATTTTTCTCTCCATTTCCCTCCTCTTCTGCATCTTATATTACATTCTTGATCCTTCCAATATTCTGGCCAGAGAATATACAACTAGGTTATGTTGAGAAGATCAAAATAATCATTAGTCAAAAGACTATCCTTGGGAAGCCTGCTTTTCAAGCCAAACAGAGGAAATGATCATACCAACTTATAAGACAAAACACATGGACTAGCCAAGGTACGCAACCTGGCCTAGGCACCACGTCATTATAAAAAAAATGCAGATGGTTAGTTGGAGGGTTGCTAAAATGACAAAAAGGGAAGCCAGGAAACGTGTTAATTGTAGAGTAAACCCAAGAATTCTCTTTTCAATACCCATCTCTTCTGAAGTCCAAATGGTCTACATATTAGCAACAGAGAAATGAAAGAGGCAATAGATCTAGGTTCAATGTTCTGCTGCATGCCTAGTTCTTTATACCAAAAGTGGACTTTCCCAGTGGCCAGGACTAGGGGTGTACAAAGCAAACCGATGACAAAAAAACTGGTCAAACCGAGAAAAAAAAATCACTAGTGGTTTGGTTTGACTTGGTTTGGTGTTGAAAATAAAAACCCGTAATTGGTTTGGTTTGGTTTTATTGTACGTGTATTCGATTATAAAAATATTTATTTGTAATGTAATTTGTAAATATTTCTTAAATTTTTTCATAGTTTTTGTCTTTTATCATATTATTTTAAGCTTAAACTTAGAATTTTGAATGCCAATAAATTTTATATCCCATGGATGTTAGTAATCGAAATAAAGTCCAAATCAAAACCAACTCTAATCTGAAATTCGTTAACACTAGGAATGAAATGTTGGATATACTATTCTTTAATTTTGCGTAATTGGTTTAGAGCGTAAAAATACATAGCTTAATTTTTTTATTTGTCATGTAATTAATACTTATTAACATTTTAGCATAACTTAGTATTTAGATTAAGTCATTTTCTTTATGACTTATTAATTAGCAATACTTATTTTAAGATTATCTTTTTTGTTGAATATTTTAATACGATGTCATCACCCATCTTACATTTTGTGTTATTTTCAAGAAACACCTGTTATATAGTTGTATCTTCACTAGGACTAAAGAAATATTTGAAGTATATATGTTTTGTATGAAGACTTTTTGAAAAAAACCCGAAAAAAATCGAATAACTTGAGAAAACTTGAAGTTGAAAAACTTTTATTGATTTGGTTTGGTTTATAAATTTAAAAAGGCTTGTATTGGTTTAGTTTGGTATTTGAAAAATCCAGTGGCCAGGACCATGTCTGAGTTTAGGCCTACAAGCTTAAGTAACTTCACAATCAATTAAGATATCTCAAACTTATATATCTAAGACTAGTACGTATACTTCCAGATTTGATCTCCATCAACCAGTCAGGTTTTGTTAAAGCTAGGAACATAACTGAAAACATCATGCTGGCACAAGATGTGTTTAGGGTATCAAGAAGCCTAATGTTGGTGGAAACAAACATCAAAAGCTGAAGCATGACAATGCTCATAACCTGCGAAAAGGATAAGTATGTAAGAAAAAGTGACAGGGTGAAACTTACCAATGCTCCTAAGTCCTAACCAATTCTGATGTTACTTCAGTAGATTACACGTTACTTGGTTACTCACGTGAGTTTCTTAAATTGGTCTTAAGGATTGACTGGTCATGGTCTGGACCAGATAGGTTACTCATTGGCTCAGTAGCAGCACTATACGGGTCATTTGTTGGCCCTGTAACCTACATAATCTGTGACGTTCTGGACATCATATGATTTACAAGAGTGTCAAAGGAACACTAAAGTCACATTTCTAAAGACCTACTTGTAACAACTCTCTATCTGAAACTGTCTCCACCCCTTAAGTCCTGACCTCCCAAAAATTAATGCTAAATCTGTATTTGATCTTGCTCAAGTAAACCCCATCTATACAGTCCTTCACAAGATTTTGTTTTAGAACATCTACTGTCCAAATGCATGATAGACATATTTGCTAGGTAATGTATTTGTTGTCTCATAAGGTGTAGGACATACTTTACAACTTAACAAGATAGCATCACAATAGAATACAATCAGTTAATGTGACATCCCGTTACAGATATTGTGGCATGCTGACTCTCTCTCGAGACCTTGGCAACAATGGTGTATGAATTTTGATTAAAAAAAGCTCAGATATTTTAGCAATACATCATCATAAAAGATATAAACTCTAAAACCTTCAAGCATTTCGAAGATACAATCTCATCCATAACTCCAACGTGAAACGGAAAAATCATTCATTTCAACAAACTGAGTTGTGAACATCAGACGATTTTGACATTAAAATACCGCTTAAGTTGGAATTTTGGAACATTCCAGTGGCTAAAACATACCAAAAACATCATCAAGTACCAAAAGCTCCAAATATTATTATCTCAAAGCACTAAAATTCCAGTTCAACAACCTTAAAAAATTTGCACTGCACCTTATGGGACATATTCTACTTAACAAGAAAGCATCACAATAGGATACAATCAGTTAATGTGACATCCAATAGCAGATAATGTGGCAAGGCAAAAAAATTTGCACTGCACCTTATGGGACATATTCTACTTAACAAGAAAGCATCACAATAGGATACAATCAGTTAATGTGACATCCAATAGCAGATAATGTGGCAAGGCAAATCTCTTTACCTTTGGCAACAATGGTGTATGAAATTTAATTCAGAAGGATCCGATATAACCCAATAAATGTCTAGGAAGCAAAAATCAGCAACACATCCTCATAAAGCTACAAACTTTAAAATATTCAAGCATATAGTATAATATAAGCTCATTCATCCAAGCACAGGTACTAGACAAATAACTTCAACGTGAATCGGAAAAGCATTCATTTCAAACAAACCGAGTTGTGAACTTCAGAAAATTTTGACAGTAAATTACCACTTAGTTGTGGCTAAAACATACAAAGGTCCACATTATTATCTCAAAACACTAAAATTCCAATTCGAAGTAACAAATTTTGCATTTTCACCTTATGGGATATCCCAAGGCTTAGGTTCGGGAAGTAATACAACCATACCTTGAAGCTCCTTTGAAAGAATAACCTGACAACCAAGCTTAGAATGCTTATTTAAAACCCTAGCTCTAGAATTCCTTTTCAAAACATACTTCTCATCATAAGAAGCTTCTCAAACCATTCCTGAGCAATATGAACCTCACATTCAGCTGAACAAGCATCAATATCTTCAAGCCTATGTGAATCCGGGTCAATTAAACCGTTATTAGTTAGGGCTTTAAGTAGTGTTACCCGACAGTCCTATAACCACTAGGTCACATTTCTAAGCATCTAGTATAAATAAGCTCATTCATCCAAGCACCGATACTAAACAAATAACTTCAACATGAAACAGGGATCATTAGTTTCAAACAAACCGAGTCGTGAACTTCAGACAATTTTGAGATTAAATACCACTTAGTTCGAATTGGGAACATTCCAGTGGCTAAAACATAGCAAAAACATCATTAAGTAACAAAAGTTCTCACCCCTCAGACTCATGTGACTATTTTCCACTGTTACCTTTTTTTTAATAATGATTTGAGTATTAATTTTTTGTAAAAGGTGTTTAAATTCTTTTTAATTTATTCAAAAAAAAAATTGTGTTTACAAAATTGCTGAAGTGCACGTATATCCATTCCGAGATCACCATTTAGGCCACACCTTCGGTGCGTACAACTTCTAACATGTGGTTTCTGAAGTTCAAGCAAAAACAAGATTCCTTAATTTCAAGCAAAAATGGCTGAACAATAACTGTCTTGAAACATCAAGAAGAGCATATGACAACCAATATCACGAAATGGATGCAAAAGGAATCTCAAGAAATGGAGAAGCATTAACATAAACAACTGGTACATTATACTAAAAGTGCAAAGTATCAGCTTTTACATCAGAATAAAAGTTAACAAGGCTACTATCAGTACTAGTAGTTAAAGCATAAGGGTTAACACTAACTGCTAAAAGGATCTTTAGCAAAGTCAAGCGATTAGTGCAGGTAAGTAGCCTGATAGTGGTAACCATTTCCAAAGAAGTTGCCATGACCAGGAGGAGGAAGGTTGTAGGCAGTACCAAGAAACGTCGGGACGTGGGTGTCAGTGGGTCCGGGGTAAGCATACGGTCGGTCATATATGTACTGCGGATACCTATCAGTCATTCTACTAGCATAGAAGTTTTTGTCAGCGGCAACATTAGTGAAGTTAGTGACTCGAGATCCATTGCCTACGCAATTGGCACGAGGTCTCTTGGGTTGAGGTTTGGCAACTTCAGTCGCTCTTTTCTTGTCTGCCTTTTCTTTCTCCAGCTGGAGAACCTTTTTCTGGAGAGGATCCACAGGGTATTGCCCCTCAAGTTTATGGTCTTCAATGCACTTAATCACAGCCTTCAGCGCAGTGAGCTGCTTCTCGGTGACATCATTCTGGAATAAAGAAGATACTTGATTGTTGGTACGTAAATAAGACTTGCTTTCAAAAATAAATTCTCATTAAAGATGTGGTCTTAGTTTTTAGTTTTGACTCGACACGGAGTGTAAGAAAATAAAGAAAACTTTTGAAGTAAACTAAAGATGTGTGTAATGTACCAAAATGCTCTTTGAATCTTATGATCTTGAATATGCCATTTAGGATGCTAAGGGTTAAAGAGTTAAACTAAATATAGAAAGTGGCATTCTTTTTTAAACAAACTAAAAAGGAAAGTGAAAAAAAAAAATTGAAACAAAGAGAGTAATTAATAGAAGAGCATCAACTGAGCAGCACTTGTCTCCCAACCCAAGGGAACTAGAGAAGAAAGGGATTCTTGCATACAGATCATGATATGACAGCGAACACTTACAAAGAGCAATGCGGAAAATGGGGTGAATTTCAAAATATAACCAGGTACAGAGTACAAACCTGTGCATTAGGTGATGCATTTCCAGATTTAACAGGTGAACATACTTTGCTTGCTTCATTCAAGTAGGATTTTAGTAGTGAAACAGGTGAAAACTTGTCAGTCAGCTCAAAGGCAAAAGCTAGATTAACAGCATCTATATGCCTTCCATTATTAACCAACACGTCAATAACACCTGTAGAAATGCAAAATCATAAAGCAAACAAATGTTTAAGAATCTGAAGCATATGAGCCAACCTGGACACGTAGACCATATCCAGTAGATGACAGGAAATACTGCTCTGTGTAAAAAGCTAAAGATACGACATATTTACATGTCAACACTACAACCTATGTGCTGTATTCTTGGGAAACAAGTACAGGGAGAGGTACGTAGTTTATGTGCGTAGAAAACAGCTTTCCCCAGCTGCTGCTGAGAGAATTATTAGGAATCTGCGAGCATTCAGTAGATGTGACGAAGATTACTGCAAGATCTCATCAATACAATTAACATGGAAAGTTATTCTGTTTAAAATCATAGCTGCCACTGCAGAAATTGATGGATCTTTGTAGCTTGATGTTTCACTCGAAACATTTTTTTCAAGGAAGTTAGACCCGAATTACTCCTCCTTTTTGGACATATTGTATAAACGGAAGGTAGTCCACTCTCTCATGAATGATAATTGTTCGGAAACAAGAAAAAACATCGATGATAATCAACTATTTACACAGTGCCTTGTCCCACCCCAGGAAAGGAAAATGAGGAAAGCCTTCTGAAAACAAAAGAGGTCAAGTGCAAAGTACTCAAGAAATTGCAAACAATGGTCAGTTAAAAATGTCCAAACAAAGGGGGAACTAGCATAGTGTCATGATAGATGATAGACTAAGTTTATCAGTTGCATGAAGGCAATTATCTCCTGGCCAGGTTATTTCATATGCTTCAGCTTCTTAAACATTTGTTTGCTTTATGATTTTGCATTTCTACAGGTGTTATTGACGTGTTGGTTAATAATGATAGATGCTGTTAATCACAGCTTTGCCTTTTGAGCTGACTGACAAGTTTTCACCTGTTTCACTACTAAAATCTACTTCAATGGAAACTGAAGCAAAGTATGTTCACCTGTTAAATCTGAAATGCATCACTACAATGCACAGGTTTGTACTCTGTACCTGGTTATAATTTTGAAATTCACCCCATTTCACGTTGCTCTTTGTAAGTGTTCGCTGTCATATCATGATCTGTATGCAAGAATCCCTCTTCTCTAGTTCCCTTGGGTTGGGAGACAAGTGCTGCTCTGATCGATGCTCTTTATTATTCTCTCTTTGTTCAATTTTTCACTTTCCTTTACAGTCTGTTTTAAAAGAATGTCACTTTTCTATATTTAGTTTAACTCTTGCAACCCTAACATCCTAAATAACATATTCGAATCATAAGATTCAAACACGACCTGAGGGTACATACACATCTTTAGTTTACTTCAAAGTCTTCTTTATTTCTTACACTCCGTGTCGAGAGTCAAAACTAAAACTAAGACCACATCTTTAATGAGAATTTGTTTTGAAAGCAAGTCTTATTTACTATTTAACAATCAAGTATCTTCTTTATTCCAGAATGATGTCACCGAGAAACAGCTCACTGCGCTGAAGGCTATGATTAAGTGCATTGAAGACCATAAACTTGAGGGCAATACCTGGATCCTCTCAGAAAAGTTCTCCAGCCTGGAGAAAGAAAGGCAGACAAGAAAGAGCTGACTGAAGTTGCCAAACCTCAACCCAAGAGACCTCATTGCCAGTGCGTAGGCAATGATCTCGAGTCACTAACTTCACTAATGTTGCCGCTGACAAAAACTATATGCGTAGAGATGACTGATAGGTATCCGCAGTACATATATGACCGACCGTATGCTTTTGGACCACGGCTTGCCACGTCCCGACTGTAGTACTACCTACAACCTTCCCTCCTCCTGAGTCATGTAACTTCTTTGGAAATGGTTACCACTATCAGGCTACTTACCTGCACTAATCAGCGACTTTTGCAAAGATCCTTTTAGCAGTTAGTGTTAACCCTTATGCTTCTACTAGTGGAAATAGTAGCCTTGTAGCTTTTATTCTGATGTAAAAGCTTGTGATACTTTGCACTTTTTAGTATAATGTACCACTTGTTTATGTTAATGCTTCTCCATTTCTTGAGATTCCCTTTTCATCCATTTCGTGATATTGGTTGTCATATGCTCTTCTTGATGTTTCCAGACAGTTATTGTTCAGCCATTTTGCTTGAAATTAAAGAATCTTGTTTTTGCTTGAACTTCAGAAACCACATGTTAGAAGCAGCGCACCGAAGGTGTGGCCTAAATAGTGATCTCGGAATGGATATACGTGCACTTCAGCATTTTGTTAACACAATTTTTTTTTTTGAATAAATTAAAAGAATTTAAACACCTTTTACAAAAAAATTAATACTCAAATCATTATTAAAAAAAAGGTAACATTAAAATAGTCACATGAGTCTGAGGGTGAGAACTTTTGTTGCTTAATGATGTTTTTGCTATGTTTTAGCCACCAGTTAATTTGTTGACCAAGTGACATTTAATCCTCAAAATTGTCTGAAGTTCACGACTCGGTTTGTTTGAAACTAATAATCCCCGTTTCATGTCAGGATTATTTGTTGAGTATCGGTGCTTGGATGGATAGGCTTATTTATACTAGATGCTTAGAAATGTGACCTAGTGGTTATAGGACTGTCGGGTAACACTACCAAGCCCTAACTAATAACAGTTTAATTGACCCGGATTCACATAGGCTTGAAGATATTGATGCTTGTTCAGCTGAATGTGAGGTTCATATTGCTCAGGAATGGTTTGAGAAGCTTCTTATGATAGAAGTATGTTTTGAAAAGGAATTCTAGAGCTGGGGTTTTTAAATAAGCATTCTGCTTGGTTGTCAGGTTATTCTTTCAAAGGAGCTTCAAGGTATGGTTGTGCACTTGAACGTCTTAGGATATCCCATAAGGTGAAAATGCAAAATTTGTTACTTCGAATTGGAATTTTAGTGTTTTGAGATAATAATGTGGACCTTTGTATGTTTTAGCCACAACTAAGTGGTAATTTACTGTCAAAATTCTGGTTTAGTTTGAAATGAAATAACTTTTCCGATTCACGTTGAAGTTATTTGTCTAGTACCTGTGCTTGGATGAATGAGCTTATATTATACTATATGCTTGAATATTTTCCGTTCTTTAGCTTTAGCAGTCTTATTTCTTGATTTTGCTTCCTAGACATTTGTAAGGTTATCGGATCCTTCTGAATTAAATTTCATACCATTGTTGCCAAGGTAGAGATTTGCCTTGCATTATCTGCTGTGGATGTCACATTAACTGATTGTATCCTATTGTGATGCTTTCTTGTTAAGTAGAATATGTCCCATAGATTGCAGTGCAAATTTTTGCCTTGCCACATTATCTGCTATTGGATGTCACATTAACTGATTGTATCTATTGTGATGCTTTCTTGTTAAGTAGAATATGTCCCATAAGGTGCAGTGCAAATTTTTTAAGGTTGTTGAACTGGAATTTTAGTGCTTTGAGTGTATGGTAGACTTTTGGTACTTGATGATGTTTTTGGTATGTTTTAGCCACTGGAATGTTCCAAAATTCCAACTTAAGCGGTATTTTAATGTCAAAATCGTCTGATGTTCTAACTCAGTTTGTTGAAATAGAATGATTTTTCCGTTCACGTTGGAGTTATGGATAGATTGTATCTTCTGAAATGCTTGAAGGTTTTAGAGTTTATATCTTTTATGATGATGTATTGCTAAAATATCTGAGCCTTCTTTAATCAAAATTCCTTACACCATTGTTGCCAAGGTCAGAGAGAGTGTGTCTACAACTCTGTTACAGGATGTCACATTAACTGATTGTATTCTGTGTGATGCTATCTTGTTAAGTTGTAAAGTATGTCCTACACCTTATGAGACAACAAATACATTACCTAACAAATATGTCTATCATGCATTTGGACAGTAGATGTTCTAAAACAAAATCTTGTGAAGGACTCTATAGATGGGGTTTACTTGAGCAAGATCAAATACCAGTTAGCATTAATTTTGGGAGGTCAGGACTTAAGGGGTGGAGACAGTTTCAGATAGAGAGTTATTTACAAGTAGGTCTTTAGAAATGTGACTTTAGTGTTCCTTTGACACTCTTGTAAATCATATGATGTCCAGAACGTCGTTATGTAGGTTACAGGAGCCAACAAATGACCCGTATAGTGCTGCTACTGAGCCAATGGTAACTATCTGGTCCAGACCATGACCAGTCAATCCTTAAGACCAATTTAAGAAACTCGTGGTAACCAAGTAACGTGTAATCTATAGTAACATCAGAATTGGTTAGGACTTAGGAGCATTGGTAGGATTTCACCCTGTCACTTTTTCTTACATACTTATCCTTTTCGCAGGTTATGAGCATTGTCATGCTTCAGCTTTTTTGATGTTTGTTTCCACCAACATTAGGCTTCTTGATACCCCAAACACATCTTGTGCCAGCATGATGTTTTCAATTATCATTCCTAGCTTTTAAAAAACCTGACTGGATGATGGAGATCAAATCTGGAAGTATACGTACTAGTCTTAGATATATAAGTTTGAGATATCTTAATTGATTTATTGAAGTTACTTGTAGGCCTAAACTCAGACATGGGTCTATTGGGAATGGACCGGGTTAGTTCGGATTTTCACCAAACTAAACCAATTGCGTCGGAGTTTTTAAATTTATAAACCAAACAAATCAATAAAATTCGAGTTTTTTTCAACTTCAAGTTTTCTCAGGTTATTCAATTTTTCAGTTTTTTTCAAAAAGTCTTCATACAAAACATATGACTTTTACTTCAAATATTTCTTTAGTCCTAGTAAGATACAACTATATAACTAAGGTGTTTCTTAAGAAAATGACACAAATGTAAGATGGGTGATGACATCGTATTAAAATATTCAACTAAAGATAATAAAATCAGTTAAAATAAGTATTGCTAATTAATAAGTCATAAAGAAAATGGCTTAATCTAAATACTAAGTTATGCTAAAATAAGTACGGTTAATAAAGTATTAATTACATGACAAATAAAAAAATTAAGCTATGTATTTTTTACGCTCTAAACCAATTATGCAAAATTAAAAGATAAGTCTCCAACATTACTGTCATTCCTAGTGGCAGTGAATTTCTTTTGTTAGCATTAGTGTTGAGTTGGTTTTGATTTGGACTTTATTTAGTTACCTTGTCATAGGATAAGAATTTATTAGCGTTCAAATTAATTGACTTAAAATAATATGATAAAAAAGACAAAAAACTATGAAAAAATTTAAGAAATGTTACAAATTACATACAAATAAATATTTTTATAATAGAATCGCATAATGTAGGGTGTTTAGTTGGTTGAAACTTTTTACTATTAAACAAACAATTATGATAGGGTTTATTTTCAACACCCAAACCAGTCAAACCAAACCACTAGTGATTTTTTTCGGTTTGATACCGATTTATCGGTTTGATGCGGTTTATCGGTTTGCTTTGTACACCCCTAGTCCTGGCCACTGGGAAAATCCACTTTTGGTATAAAGAACTAGGCATGCAGCAGAACATTGAACCTAGATCTATTGCCTCTTTCATTTCTCTGTTGCTAATATGTAGACCATTTGGACTTCAGAAGAGATGGAGTATTGAAAAGGAATTCTTGGAGTTTACTCTACAATTAACACGTTTCACCAAGCTTCCCTTTTTTGTCATTTTAGCAACCTCCAACTAACCAGCTGCATTTTTATAATGACGTGGTGCCTAGGCCAGGTTGCGTACCTTGGCTAGTCCATGTGTTTTCTTATAAGTTGTTGATCATTTCCTCTGTTTGGCTTGAAAACCTTCCCAGGATAGTCTTTTTTTGACTAATGATTATTTTGATCTTACTCAACATAACCTAGTTGTATATTCTCTTTGTAGAATATTGGAAGGATCAAGAATGTAATATAAGATGCAGAAGAGGAGGAAATGGAAGAGAAAATGACTAGGCAAATAATATCTTAATTGGTTGTGATTTTACTATTATATATAGTAAATCTACAATGGAAGTAAACATGTTATAAATGGGCAGCTTTTTCAAAATGGTCTAAAAGGGTAAGCTATATAAGCAATACATTAATATTTCTCTGCAACATATACGCTCGATGCGGAAGCATTGACCTTTGTGACAATTAAGTCTCTTAAGTCCACCAGTCCATATGGTTGTCCATAGCAACAGTAGAAGATTTAGGTTACCGTCCGTTGCCTCTTGATTGGAACTGCAGGATTTGAGTCGTGAATGTTACCAATATAAGTATCCCTTCTTTGATATTCACGAGTTTGGTCATAATTCGGGAGAAAAAAAAAATTATTTTACTATTAGATATCTGAGATTCAGTAGCCTAATTAATATAGGTGAAAGGCTCAATATTTCTCCGCATTCCTTGGTGTCTTATCCCTCTTCTACAGGTCTTACTTGCATAAGAACTTTTAACTGAAGGTTAGTGGTTTATGAACTTTTGCTGAAACAGATTTATGGGGTCGGCTTTATGAGGTAAGAATGAGCATATTTTGGATGTTAATTGGCTATGCCAATACATGAACCAATATATTTACCATTTCCTTCTTAATCTTTTCATCTGGTGAAGCATAATAAACCAACTGAAAATAATAAAACTAACCTGTATTTTACTATATTAAGTTTTATGCTTGTCATTAAGGAAAATAATAAAATTGACCGCCGGTAATACAATGCTCAATGTTTGTTTGTGCATTATTAGTACTTGTAGTTTAAAAAAAGATACAATGCTCAATAATGCACAAAATAAATATTTCCACTGTCACGGGACTTTAATTACCGTCGATCCTAATAAATGTTTTATACATAAATATCTACAAGACTACAACTATATATATCAAAGTATTTAAACATTCCGCCATCTTGAAACTTAAGTATCATATATTGTTACAAATTTTTAATAGCTATAATTCGACTGTCACGTTGAAAAATTCGCTAAATGGAAAGACAAATATGTCACGTGGTATAATCATTTGCGTTATAAAACCTTCGATAGTTGCATTTTTTCATTTAATAAATCAGCGCCGATAGTTTGGCTCAATTAGCGTTACCAAAATGGCTCATCAAATGCCCAATTTCATCAACCTTGATTCCTGATATCGAATGCACCAACGTGATGCAACTAGAGGGTTCAAATCTTACAATTAATGACACAAATTAAATCCTAAATTAAACTAAAACCAGACACATAAATCAACACCTTTAGCATTTAGAGGTTAAAGTGGTTAACTTTACTACGGTTAACTTTACTAAGAACATACTTAACATCTTGATGCTAACTTTAAAGTTAAACTAATTGCGTAAACAAAAACCAATTGTTAACCATAACCTCTAAATGCCAGGGTTAAAAGTTTGAGCAATTGTGATCGGAGTTTTTTAGTTTAATTTGTCTTTAGTTTAATTCATAAACCCCTCGGCCCTTATGCAGTATTAACTTCGCCCGGCGTTAATGAAAAATGGCGTGGATGAAACTACTAATGCGTTAATAATAAATGAGTTAAACTATTGATCTCGATAGCTTATAAATGGTAAATATTGACGAGTAACACTCCTAAATAGATCATTCAAATGGTTGATCGGCGTAATTTGAACCTTTTATGTTGCATAAATAACTCCTCTACATTTCAATAATGTAAATCTATTTCTTTAGTCCATTTTTAAAATTAAAAACAAAAAAAAAAGTCTTTTCTAAATTTAAGAATAAAACTAAACAAATTTTATCTGAATGAGAATGTTTTATAATAATAATATAAATATTATGACATATTAACTTTTTTTTAAAAAAATTTAAGTTAAAATTATCGAATCAAATAAGTTTTACATAAATTGAAATGGGATTAACTAGTATCAACATAAATGTTTTAAATTAAACTCAACGCCACTACTTTTAGGTGTGTGATTACTTCTATATACACATATATAAATTTAAGCATAGTGAGTCGAAAATAGTTGAACATTAGTAAATCATTCATAGCTGCATAATTGATTTGAAATTGTATTAATATATAATATTAAAAGTCAAATTATTGGATATATGAATGGGATTGATGACCCTAGGGCCCAGGCATCATTTCAGGCTCACCGTTGTAGTGAATAGTAATGGTTTATTTTCTTCTATAGTTTTAGGAAGACCGTCAGAACTCAGAAGTGAATGTAGCTTTGACTATGAATTTCGACACAAGAAATACACGCGATTATATATATAATTGTGTAGAAATGTAGATAAGGATAGAGTAAACGGATTTATTTTTTCTGATCTTGTTTGTTGTGCGGATCAAGTAGAAGTTAGTTAGTTAATGAGGCGTACAAATGGCGGATGGGGATAAGTTGTTAGATTAGATATTTTTATATATACAGCTGTAATCTTGGTTAGGTGGGTCCTTAATTCTTTTTTCCATTCTCTCTTCTCTCTGTGACTCCTCTCTTCCTTAACGTTGATGAACCTCCGTTGTAGGTTCTTAAGCTTCATGTTGAATTCGGGCGCACAACATGGTATCGGAGGCCGAGTTCTAGCGATCCACGGGAAAATTTGCTAAGTAAGATCGATTCGGTGTTAATTTCCTTTTTCTTCTTTCTACATTGATTGTGCGAAAATGCGTATGTAATCGGGTTATTATTATGATAGTTTCTATTAGATTTGTTCGATTTGATTTCGCTCTAGATTTCGTTAAGATTGAAGTTGAATTATTTGATTAATTCCACTTGAACAAACGAAATGGCACAAAACTCCATTTAATGTAGTTAACTTGAATGCGGCGGAGTGCAAATCTATTATGATCAAGTGCTTGACCCGTATGTTAAATCCATCCCAATCACTGGAGTTACACTTGTTATACGATTGCTTATGGGATACGAGAACTATAGAATGGAGTAGATGCATGGTGTATCATTACTTGTGAAGAACAAAATAGGTTTTATTGATGGCGATTGTAAGAGGGAAGATTACGAAAATGATGCCTTTCGAACACATCGGTGGGATAGGTACGATGCTATTGTTCCATGACTAAGTTATGAATTAGCACATGAATTGAGGGAAAGGAATTGTTTATTCCTCGGGATTTGGAGTGTCTAAAGGATAGGGTGAAATAAGGTTAATGCTAGCGGGTGTATCAGCGAGCAGGAGAAGTTATTAGTCTATGCATAAGGAACATCTAGTGTAGCGGTTACTTCGCGGATTATGTGATTTGTGGGGTAGAGTTGATCAGTCATATAGATTTCGAGTGTGATTGTCCTAAGTCTAGGGCATTTGTTGAGTTCTACACCCAGTGATGATTCATTTGATGGGCTAAATGATACATATGCTCATCAAGAAGTCACATTCTAATGATGGATCAGTTCCTAGTGGATGACTTACTCCATGCTCATTCAAGAGGAGAATCGAGAGAATTCGTGGAACGCCGAAGTTCACGTTCGGGGTGCTAGGGCAAGCACGTTAAGAATATTAGTGGTCCGATAGCGCAATCATCCTTGTAAAAGGAAGAAGGTTGAAATGCACATCGATTTGTGACCATTTGTAAGATGAAGGAGACCTTGTGAGGATAGTTGTTACAGCTGATTTGGTTATCGTCTCATTTGAGTTGACAATAGGAAGAAAAGTCACGTATGACAATGCTACTACCATGGCTGTGATACCTACATGAGCTCGGGAAGTGTTGCTCCTATGGTTCATAATGCCAACATGACCTCCAGTGTAGAAGTTGAGAACACGGATGGTACCAACATCACGCCCTTCTCTGTCTTTACAAATGAACAATATGATCGAATTGTGAGAATCTTAAAAATATTTGTGCAAAGGAAAAGGTCAATGAATCCTGACTCGGTCGGCAGTATAGGCAGTACCAGCGGTAAATCCATCCTTGAACAAATCCGTTGGATAATGAATCTTTGGGGCTTAATCATACCTTGTTTAACTGCCAAACTTTTCTCATCCCACATTCTGTCTTGGCCACACTATGATCAACTCGAAATGATAGTCTTAAGATTACACACAGTTCTTTGTCCTATATTTTAATCAATCCATAAAAGTATTGCTCTATGTCCCCAATTCCCAATTTGTTGTCACATTTTGAAATTACTAGAGATACAGGCTGATACATTATTTCTATCTGATTTTTGCCTATTTGGGGTCTCTGATGGCGTAGTGAAAGAGTTGACCTTCTGGTGGACACCATGCCTGATCACCCCTTTCTTGTTTGCCTCATTCCTCAATCTTTAACTCTTCTGAGTTGGACTCTCCCCTGGAAATGACGATACATGGCATCAAAAGACTTGGCAATGCCATTTTCTTCCTTTGAAAATCTGACTATAAGAAATTTGTTTACTAGTTGAAGTCTTGTGTTTAATGTGTAACATTAGCTAAACAGAAACAGTTTTACTTCCCATTAGTACACAAATACATTAGGCCACTTTGATCTTGTTCATATGGATGTGTGAGTCCATATAGGGTAAGTACTTTTATAATGGCCATAGATAACATACCCTTTATGAATGGCTTGTTAGATAACATGGACTTTCCTTTTGAGATTGAAAAGTGATGTATATGTTGTCTTGCAAGACTTTATTCAACTTGTTGCCCACAGTTTGGTACTTATTAAAGTTCTTGAATCTGATAATGGTTTTGGAGTTCACAGATACTCTTTGTCTTAACTGTTTAAATCTAAGAATTGTTCATCAAAGTAGTTGTGTCCACACTCACAACAAAATAGGACTTGTGGAAGAGAACATAGGCTATCCTTGAGTCAGAGTAACCTAAGATTCCAAGCTCATATTCCTCTCAGAGATGCAGAGTATCTCCTCCCTTGCATCTACATTATTAAATGAGTTACTGGTCTATTATTGGTAAATCTCACAAGGATGTTTCACTCTAAACCACCATCGTGCAGATCCACTAGAGTTCTAGGTTGCCTTTATTTATGCTCACTAAGCCCAGTTTTAAGACAAGTCTCACCCAAATCCAAATCTGGTGTTTTCCTTGGGTTATCCACTCTCTGAAATTTATAAGGTCATGATATTGCCTACTTTACTAAGCTTGTTGTTAGTAGGGATGTGTCTTCCAGGAAAGAAACCTTTTCCTTCACCTTTCCTAAGTCTCATTTTCTCCTATTCATTTCTGCCGTCCTTTCTGGATTTTCAGCGTTTTCACTGCTGCTCCTCTCCAGCTCCCTCTCTCCCTCCTCGCTCTCCTCATACTTATCCCATGCCTTTATTCAGCCTTCTCTTTCCTATATATATACATCTCCTCTCTCATGTGTCTTGTCCCTATTACACACCCTCTCCGCTCATCCTCACTCTAGAAAGGTGAGCTGGAACCAGCTAGACCTCTGGCCCAGTTGTGATTATACTTTCATCCCCAGCTTTCACCTGCTTATACACTCGCTCTGTGCCAGCTCTGTCTCTTGTCCTCACGCCCCTTTTAAATATCAATACTTTCTATCCTCTTTCCTCTTCCTGACCTTCCAGAACCTTCCACCTATTCTGTGACCATTAAAGATGGAATGGATCGAAGTACATGCGGCTTGAGATTAGGCCATGACGAGGCGTAGCAGGAGGTTGTAGATTTACCTCGCAGTCACTCAGTGGGTGTAAGTGGGTTCAGATTAAATACCATCTTCCCCGTGTTCGGTGGGAAGGTTAAACGGGCTTGTGGCAGGGATACACTGACGGAGGGTGCGGCTTCATGTGCTTTTCCTCAGATTCTTAAGCTTACTACGTGGAAATTTACATTGTTCTTCTTGCTGCCAAGCAGCAGCCCTGGCCCACCCAAATGGATGTTAACGATGCCTTTCTCAGTAGATCTTGAGGAAGAAGTCTATGTCTCTACCTCGGGGTTTTAGTAGCCAAGGGGGGACTAAGGTATGGCTGCAAATCTCTCACATGGGTAAATGGGCTCGGACGATGGAACCTCGAAACTTACTCGGGCCATAAACAACCTGGTTTTCAACAAGTAAACATGGCTACCATATTCACTAGGAGATCCCCAGCAAGTTTGTGCCCTATACTTGTGTATGTAGATGATCTGCAGTCTTATGACAAACAGTAAGAATTCGAATTCCAAAAATAGCACCTGAAAAATTCAAACAGGATTTAGGTGAGCTTGAGGTATTTCTTGGGGATAGAGTTCTTCAGATCAAGGAGAGACATACTAATGTCCTTGAGAGAAAATATGCCACCGAAATGATTTGATTGGCCTATAGTTCCAAACATAGGGGAACACATGGGCAAACTGGGCTTTCTGATCATTTGATGAATTGTAAGCCAAGACGCTGATGCTAGTGTTGAGCCAAGCCAACAGAATGATCGTTGGAAAACGAGTGCAAACATTGAGGAAACTTACATATCTTACAATTACGGACGACACAAATGCAGCGATTACAATGTCTAAATTGGTCAGTAAATACACTGAGAAATCTCACTATGAAACTGACCTTTTTTAGTGGAAATATATAAAAACAACGAGGACTTGATGCCTTTGTGCTCAACTGATAGTGGAGAATATGAGCACTTTTGTGACAGTAAAATGACACCCAATGACACTCAAAAATCATCACTTGGATATTGTATCAAGTTAAGGATCATCTAATTTCTGAAGCTAGAAACAACTTGCCTCCAAGCTTCAATTTAAAGTGAGTATAAACATCTTTAAAAGCTAATATTTGGAATTAGTGGTTATTGGGCTGTTAGAAAGAAATACAGGTGCATTTGACGTACCTATTGATACATTTTTGTGACAACAAAGCGGCTTATTCTGAAATTGCCTCCGATCAGTAATAATGCAGAGGACCAAATACATCGAAATTGATTGTCAACCCCATGGAAAGACTACAAGAAGGCCTACGTCAAAGCCGGTTATACCGACCTGAACCCGACTGCGGACTTGTTACGCCCAAACCATTGATCATTAGGCGGCATGGCTTTACTTGGCAAGTTAGGAATGAAAAACATATTTCATTCTGGCTTGAGGGGAGATGTGAAATGTAGATAAAGGATAGTAAGCTGGTTGGCCACCACTGATCTTGTTTTTGATCAAATGAGATTAGTTAGTTAATGAAGTACATTACAAATAAGCGAATTAGGGATGGACATTAGATTAGATGTACATATACTCTGATATATCCCCCGGATGGAATTGAGTTAGATTATTACTTTTCCATTCTCTCTCTTCTCTCTAAGCGGCCTACCTCTCTTTCCTTAATACCCATTGATAGAACCTCATTGCTTAAGGATTCTTACACTTCCATGTTGAATTCGAAGTACCTTTTTAACAGTGGATCCTACAATTAAATATTTAATTTTTAAAGACATTATACAAGTCATGAATAAAGTTTTTTTTTTTCGTTAAACGTAATGAAAAGTTACGAATATTTGTGAACCGTATAAAGCTTTAGATTTGCCTATTATATATATATATATATATATATATATATATATATATATATATATATATAAGAGTTACTAAAATATCGATAAATATTAGATCTAAACTTATAATTTTAATAGTACAATGAACTCGAGTTCAATGGTAAAATCTTAAAATTTGCCCATTAAATTTAAATTTAAATCCATCTTTGCGGACATGCGGCACAATCGATGGAACACGGGATATTCGCCTAAGGGGTTAAGTAGAAAAATGCATAGAAGAAGTCGAAGGGAGTTTAACGTCTACTTTATATACATAAAAAATAATTTTAATCATGTATAAACGGAGTATAATTTTTCATAGTGCTACCTCCTTATAACCAGGCACAATGTGACAACGCCGGCTCTTTCTTACCATACATGGCCTGACAAGCGTTCATAATCGAAGAACTAGAAGCTAAAAAAATTTAATATTGGTGAGCAATTTATTTTGCCTCACCTGTAAACACTTATTTCTGTGCTAAGCCTGCCACTTACAAAATTAATACTCTTCAAGAGTAATTCCGAATTTTAAGTTCTTGAGTATATCATATTTGCTACAAACTTCTCCTCTGCATTAACAAGGGTAAAATATATAAATTATGAAATTTCCGGAGTAGTTTAAAACACTCCTAAACTTATTTAACGACTTACGCTTAGTCCTCAGGCCTATGGCTAGACTGTCATACTCAATCTTGGCAGTAGGTTTTAATACACCCCGAGCTAGGCGCTTTAGAGAGTGTAATTAAACAGCGGGTCAATTTGGAGATAAAATATTGTTGTACACTTACGTGTATAATATTGGCAGCCAAATGATTAGGAAACTATATCGGAGTAAATACTTGACCCAGATAACCCGATCTAATTAAATCACCCCAGGCAGTTATTACGAGGTATCAAATTAAATAGCACACTAATACATAGATATCTTCAAATGTTCTCGACCACTAACCCTTATATTATTTGTTTTCTTCTTCAACAAACCCCAAATAACAATATTCGTCATTTTCCGGAAATGATAGTTCATACCACTTGAAAAAATTTCAAGAACATCAACCTCTCAATTTGGTACAAAGTTAAAAACAAACTGGCAAATCTGAAAATTTAGATCGTTGAGTGACCCCTAAATGTTCAAAAAAACGAAAATATATTAAAATTCGGATACTAAAACAAAAAATTACACATACCTTAGTTTTGACAACCGAAAATCTCATACAGATTGTCATCGGTCGACGATGAAATCCCACCGCCATGGGAAATCCACATCTACAAACTCTAGTCATGAATTCAGTCGAGAGAGAAGTTTTGCAATTCTAAAGATTAGAAAGGAGAAGAAAAAGCTTGAATTGAGTTATTGTATTAAATTATATAATGGGAGGGCTTAATTAAGAGAAAGGGCATGGTTTTAGCTAGTTGGATAGGAAAAATAGGCGAGAAAAATGTCAAAAAAAAAAAAAAGGGGTGAAGTGTTTATTAATCTTGTTGTGTCATGTGGCGGCTCGGGGGTGTATTAAAATCATTAGCCAAGACCAAAGGTGTCTTAAAGTTTGAGTGTGGATGTGACTAAAGTTGCATAATTCGCGCTGTGTTTTAACGTTTTAACCATTTTAGCAAATTATAAATTTGAATCAAAGACAATGAACATAGTCATATCTACCATTGATATGATTTATCACCTTATATCCAATGCCTTAATAAAGAGTATAGAACATTCTACATAGCTACGCAAAAAACTGCTTATATGTTTGTATTACATGAAAAAAATAGTTTTGCGTAGTACTTTACAATAGACATTTAAACGGTTGGTTAGCCCAGTGGCTATGTGTTTCTAAATAGTGTCAAAACTCATCTAATATTTTCCTTTTAGTCATTTAATTTTTCACCACACAAGGATTATAAGACAGGAGTGTCCCTTTCTCCTTTCCAAATTTTTCATTCATATTATAGAACAAAGATATAATCCTCTAAATAAACTCAAATCCACAAATTACACGATAAATCGTGGCAATAGGACAACGCCACCATATTTTTTCACGTACAAAATAAAATTATTGACTTTTTTATTTTTCGAAATGACAATTGATTTTGGATGCCGACGGTAATGGAAGGAATAGGTAGAAGATGAAAACAAATCATTTCATTGAGAGACACGAAAACTCTATAAGAAGGATCAATGATAATGAACTTTTTTCCTATGTCTTTATTTTCCTTGCACCATATTTTTAAAATAATTTTAGGTGTAAATTTTGTTTTACTAATATTTTCTAATTTGGAGAGATTTTTTAAAAATAAATCTAAATATTTCAAATAAATCATTATTAGGACGCCATTTTTTTCGTTCATTACACGTTTAGGTCAGGAAAAAAAGAAGGGATATTCGTTTCATCTAACAATGCTGGACATTTTTTAAACTTTTTCTAAAATTTTAAATTCAATTGAATTATTATATTTTTTAAAAAATAAAATAAACAGCTTATCTATAAAAATTAAAAATGACCTCATCGCGCGACTAATCATATCTACCATGTTCCCCCACATCAATCAAGTTAATACTTTAAAACGAAGAATTATTTAACAGAAGGTTTGAATCTCTCTCATGTTGTCGCTATTGTTTTAATCCCAAAAATTATGTCATCGCTGGTAATGTCTAATAACTAATTATTAGTCTCCATATCCAGAGACGCCTCACATTCGCATGATTGAAATGTAGAAAAAGCGATGCGATTCAACAATATTGCACAAATTGTCAAGAAAATTACAAAAATGAAAAAATGAGTAATAAAACCAAATTCAACAACAAAATTATATAGAAACAATTTGGGATTAGCAAGTATATGTTTGGTATGATTGGATATTCTTGATAGTTTTTATAATTTATGGATATAAATTTTGTTTCATGTTTTTCAAAAAACAATAAAATATTTTATGAAAAACCATGGTCAAACTCATTTTCAAAAATTTGAAAATTTCACCAAATCAAAATTCTCAATTTTTTTTTTTTTGGAATCTATGACCAAACGTTAGTTTAATAGGTTACAATTTTTTGTTAACATTTACGTCAAATTTTCAATAACTTTTACTTTATATATACTAGATTTACTTATACATAAGAGTCGTTAATTTTTTTAACACTTGCATTATATGAATAAAGATCTAATAAGATGTGATTGGTATCATTAAAATATTTTATATATATATATATTATGTTCAAAACACGTATTAATATAACATCGTATTGTGTTTCAGATCTAAAATTTTATTATATTACTGTTTGCTGGCTAATACAAAATCAAATTTATTAGCAGTTTTTAAAAGAGAAGACTTGTTTAAAAATAAACTATTTTCCTCTTGAGATAAACAATAGCAATATTTACATCAATTGATACTTTCAATTTTAATTGATTAATTTAAAGGTGTAAAATACTTATTATTTTTAATCAAATTTTGTTTTTGGAAAATTTTAATTCAAATTATTACATTAATTTTACATGTTTAAAACAAAAAAAAGTAGAAATTGATTTTCTATTTAAACAAAGAAATACTATTTTTTAATTTTTGGTAAATATTCTCGCTTAGCTCATTACTTGTCATGTTGTCTTTTACATGATTTTTTAAAAAAACGCCGATTGAATTATAATTTGACATTTACCTTATTCATTTTTTTTGTTTCCCCATTTGATTTTTTTTTTTACAATTAACTTTTTCACATTTATTAGAGTAAGAATAAAAATAAAAAAAAATAATTAAATTCAAACTTATTTTAAAAATAAATCTTTTTAAATATATTTATTTTTGTAAAAAATAAAAATAAATGAATGGCCTTTTAATAAAAAGAAAAAAAAGAAAAAAAAAGAATTTTTCTAATACTTAAAACCTTTTTAAGAAAAACAATTTTATTTGCCTTACCAATTTTTTTTGATAAGCACGAAGAATCCATCAATTACTTAACGAAATACTTTGGGAAATTATATGAAATTTTTTTGATTTTTTAATAAAAGGGGGAATTTTTTTTTTTTTACATTATTAATTTGAATTTTTTTTTATATATATATATATATATATATATATATATATATATATATAAAATATACACACACTAGTTCAAAACACGATTAATATAACATTTAGTTTGTTCCCTATCTAAAAATTTATTATATTAAATACGCACAATACAAAGTTTACCTTTTTTTTTTTTTTTTTTTAAAGTTTTTTTTTTTTAATAGGGGGTTTACTTAGTATATTCAAAACACGATTAATATAAATTGTAGTTTTCCGTTCCCTATCTAAAACCCTTTTTTATATTAGTGTTTGCTAAATACAAAGTTTACACTTTTTTTTTTTTTTTCATTGTTTGTTTTTTTAATATGGGATTAACTTTTTTTTTTTTATTACTTGATTTTTTTAAAAGGGGTCCACTTTTTTATATATATATATATATATATATATATATATATATATATATATATTCAAAACACGATTAAATAAATCGAAGAATTCGTATCTAAAACTTTTTTTATATTAGGGCCAAAACAAAGCCACTTTTTTTTTTTTCATTATTTTTTTTTTTTTAATAAGGGGTTCACTTTATATATATTCAAAACACGATTAATATAAATTGATTTTCTTCCCCATCTAAAAATTTATTATATTAATTTTAAAATTTCCTTTAATTTTTTTTTTTTTAAATTTTTTATTTTTTTTAAAATGGGGTTAACTTTTTTTTTTTTATTGCTTTGTTTTAATACGGGGTCCACTTTTTTTTTCCGGGGCCAAGGGGTTTCCCCTTTTTTTTTTTTTTTTTTTTTTTTGGGACTTTTTTTTTTATTTTTTTAAAACGGGGTTTTTTTTTTTTTTTAATACTTGGTTAATATGGGGACCACACTTTTTTTTTTTTTAAAACCACGTTGTTTTTTTTTTTATTTTTGGAAGGTTAAAACAATAATTTTTTTTTTTTTAATATGTCGGGGTTTTTATTTTTTAATACCTTTTTTTGTTAATATTATCCCCAATTTTTTTTTTTTTTTTTTAAATTTAAAAGACGACCAAGTTTCCGTTTTTAACCCAGTTTTTTTCGTAGTAATATTAGTAGTTGTTTTTAAATATTAGCAAAAATATTGGGGCCCCTATTTTTTTTTTTTTTAAAAATTAGAGTATTTTTTTTTTTTTTTAAAAAATAGTTTTTTAAAATACGCGCCCCCAATTTTTTTGCCCCCAAACCATGACGAAAAAGTGCCCAAACCCAACCCTTTTTACATAAATAAATTTTTTTAATACCTTTACGTTAATAAGTGGGTACATTTTTTTTTTTATAAAATATTCACAAAATAAAATTTTTTAATTTTTTTTTTTTCATTGTTTTTTTTTTTAAAAGGGATTCACTTTTTTTTTTTATTGTTTTAAATTTTTATCCATCCACTTTACACTTTATTCAGTTACTTTTTATATTACTCCTAAAAAAGATCTGAAAAAAAAACAAAAAAAAGATTTCGTATGATCTTTTTTTTGGTTATGTCAAAATTTAAAATTTTAAGTTATGTCAAAACATAAAACTGTGGGGGTTGTTATAAAAGGGGAAAACAGAAAAATGATCAGCATCATTCCAGTTTTACTTTTCCCCCACACTTCACATGGTTTCTTTTTTAATTTTCCCTATTCCCCTCTCGTGCCTTTGATTTTATTTACTTCACATCCTACAGCTATACAATTTGTAGATTCTTCCTAGTATTTTGCACCCCACCTTTTTTTTTTTTTGCCCCCTTTTTTTCAACAGTTCAAACTGGTATCTTACCTTACATTGTTTTATTCGGCGTTTGATATTTATACTAATAAATTTGAATTTACATGGTATAAAATTTGGGAAAAACAAAAAAAATATCACTATAGGGTTATTTCCCGAAAATATCCCTCCAAAAATTAATTTGGACTACCCATTCGGCCGAAACTATTTATCAATCCCCTCGTCAAATCCTTTTATAATATTATTTGAATTTAATAAATATATTAAAAATTTTTCCCTTTTTTTTCTTTTTTTTTGCTTTCTTTTTTCTTTTTTTCCCAAGTTTTTTTCTTTTATCAACCTTCTCGTTTTGGGTTTTTTAAAGTTTTCTTTTTAAAAAAATTTCCCATCCCAGAAGGGGTAAATCCCAAACCTTTCCTCCCCGACCGGGGTTTCACAGGATGTTTGTTTTTGACAAGATATCGTTCTATTAAAAACTTAACCCCCCCCCTTTAACCCTTCCCATATGTATATATATATATATATATATATATATATATATATATATATATATAATGGGTATACTAATTTTTTTTCATTAAAAAATGTGTTTTTTTTAAGAAAACTGTTCCTTTAGATATCTTATCGATAGATAAAACGAATATAAAGATAATGTTTTTAAAATTAAGGAAAAATCATTTGTTAAACATTATTGTATAAAGAGATACCAGTTGGTATCTTAATTGGGGATTCGAAATAGTTTTGAGACTATGAAAGAATGAAAGGGGTGGTAATTATTTTGTGTGTCGGGGAACTTTGTTTTTTCCCCAAAATTTGTTAAAACAGCACGTCCCCTTTTTAAAGCTTTAAAAATTTTATTTAAACATTCAAAAAGACTTATTTAATTAAGTACCCGACTACAAATAAAGGGCCACACACATTTAAATATATCCTTTAACTATATACATTCTTTTAAAAAATCATAAAACCCCATACCTATTCTAATTGATAATGTTGTCCAGATGCTTCATTTTTGAATCAATAACGAAAAATTTTTATGTTTTAAACATGAATTAATATTATGTGACGTTAAGAATTGTGAAAAAAAAAATATAGTTTTTTTATCTTGTGATTTAAATATATTATAATATATGTGTGGACAATAAAACAATATTGTCACGATAAATTT